>NC_139249.1:39970420-40227920 GCF_977018435.1 Lepisma saccharinum
ACCGTTCAAATTTTCGTTTGTACTATTTCGGTTTTCCAGTAATTACTACTAAGAAATGTAGGGTTTAAATATACTAAGAGCTCCCTAACTGTCAAGTTGCCCCCCCCCCCCACCATGGAAGGGAAAAAAAATTACGCAAGTCGTTGGGTAGATTTTTGTTTTTACAGGTTTGTACCGTCCACATTTTTTATTGTACCGTTACCGTTTTGCAGTAATTGCTGTTGAAAGATGGCGGACAGGAAATCACGGAATCTGACTTAATTCGTGTTTACTCCGTTCCGGTAGCGGTACAAATCGCTTAATCCCATTTCCACATAGCACATCGTTTGTACCCGACAAGGGTTTAACACTCTCCATCACGTTCTCTTCCTACTTACTTCATTACTTCTTGCCTTTTTTTTCTATCTCATTCTCACCCCCTGTGCAAGGGATTTTTACTCTAATACAAAAGATTCTGAAAATTCCCACATATGTAATTTGGTAACAGTATGGTATAGTGAAAACACATTTCTTCAAATTTACAGGAGAAACTACTTACGTAACTGAGTTTCTGTAGACTTTTGGAAGCTCGTGGAAGTGTTTTCTCCCTTCGTTCAACTTATTCGGCCGGTAAATCATGTATTTTTCTACATTAATGTATCTACGATGCACGATAGCTCTTGCCACCATTACCATCGACTACGTGAATCAAATGTTCCATGCGTTCGATTATGTAACCCCCTGTTAGTGTAGCAACCACGCGGTAGTTTTACAAGATAACGTGTGAGCGTTGTTTTTTTTTTTTCAATTTAATTTTCTATGTTTGCCTAACCTAACTGAACCTAACCTAACCTTCTGTGAATGGTTTGTGGATCAATTTTCGCTTAAAAACCTTCTGTGAATAGTTTGTGCGGCATTTTTCGGTTATTAAGTTTGGAAACACTGCATATCAGCTGACGATAGACAACGTGAGTCAAGATTTGCCACCATATTGTGTGTAACGCAAGCGAATTAGCAAGGAACAATAAATACTTATAATGTTAAAAAATACGCTTTTTTCAGTGATAAAAGCAAAATCCCACGTTCAAAAATGTTCCGCTATGCATAACAGGTAAGTACAAATGTAACTAATTAGGAAATAAGCGAGTGAAATGTGTTTTCACTATACCATACTGTTACCACGTAATTTGGATACACAGGGGAGGAGCTAAATCAATTTTCTGAGAGGCCAGAGCCCACCTTTGCCCACCCGCTGCCGACGGCCGTACCTTGGAGTATTGTGTAACAATAATTCGAAGTAATGCACGCGTCTTAAACCTACCTCGTTAGGATGCCAACCATGGATGCAATCTGGACGGATATGACATGGCACAAATGCAAGGAACACACATGCAACCGAGAGAATGCGCCGAACAGAATCGCTTGTTGGGAGAAAGCAGAGGGGAGGGGCAAGTAACGGTTCTCAGTTTACGCTTTGGCTGAGCTTCTTAGTTTTAATTGAATACTGGCTCCGCGCAGGCAGGCCGTAAGATCCGTTCAACATTTGCAGATTCTTCTTTACATGCACTTCATATCTATGTCTGTATTACAGTAAAACCTCGCTAATCCGTGGGGGGGGGGATAAGTTGACCGGTTTAACGAAAGTCCGGATTAACTGAAATAACCTAAAAGAACAGTAGAAAGTGCATTAAAACTCCTTTCATAGCAACAAAGCACGTTTATTATGGTGTATTTAAAGGGCATAGGCCTAAATACACTAGTATACAGTACACTAAAATGTAAGGCAATACTGTAGATACAATGCATTGATTGATTTAGTATTTTAAGTCCACTTTATGCACAGTAAGGCTAATCTGTACTGGACCTACAGTTTAAAGTGGGATCCGAACCACTATGTGCCTCCACCGAGTATCGAACCCGGGACCCCTTGTTTAGAAGGCAACGACGCTACCACTGCGCCATCCGGAGGCCTCTAGATACAATGGAGTCCGTACATACGCGGTACCCATATTATGATGATGTGCCCGACGGACCTGGCTCTGCATCACTCGAAACTCTTGCTGTGGAAGGTGTTGACTTCTAACCACATTTAAAACCTTGCATTCTGCTTCTTTTTTTGCCTTTTGCCTGTCCGGATTAAGCGAAGTCCGGCTTATCGGGGTCAGGATTAACGAGGTTTTACTGTATTGCGTGGTTTAATTTATCTCTATTCAACTTACTAATCCTTTTTTCACCAGTTCATATCCTTGCCTTTACCTCCTCCTTAGTTTTATCTCTTTCTAAACTTTAGCCATTTCCTTCAACTATCTTATATCCCTGTTTGTTTCATTGTGACTGCCTTTCTTACTTTCTCATAGCGACTCCTTACTTTTCCCACTTATATCTGATTCTGTAATTTCGACTAACTTCTATTTCTAGTTTCTTTCTTTCTTTCTTCTTCCTCTTCTTTTTTTTTACATTTCGATTTTACTAATATAATTGATTCAAATTTATCAGTATCACGTTCACTCGACTTCTTTCTCATCAAAACTCGACCTTAGCAACTACTTGTTTATCTAACATTTCTTGCAACATTATTATATTTGCAAAATTGCGAATATTAGTCTTCTCTGGAATTTGAACATTGGCTACTCGTTTCTTCTCTGTACATTTTGTTTTTCAATTCCATTAATTTAGACTTCATTTAGGTTCATCAATCTGCCAGCCTCCGTGCCAAAGTAGTTATCACAGCGTGCTACAACGCCAAGGGTTCCGGGTTCGAATCCTGGCCTGGTCATGGGTATTCTTTGCGACTCTCCCTTCATCAATTTCATCACATCATCACTCCTCCTCATCGTCGCGATTAGCTAGAAGTGGTAGAAAAACGGCGTTAATAAGAAAGATCAAATCAAAGATACGTCAACAACCCATTTACTTTTAACATACTTTTACACTTAGTTTATCTTTATTTTCCATTTTTTAAAGATTCGATATTCTATTTCTCCTTATTTATATATGTTTTGAGCGAACGCGAATAATGTTTTATTTATAATGTAACTCCAGTTATTTTACTGCAATGTTAAAATATTAAATATGTTTCCTTTCGATTGCCAAGTACTAGGCCTACCTATTCTGAAATCACACCATAGCGAGTAAAGTTAATTAAAAAACAAGCCAAAATGACAAACCAACAACATTTTTTTATAGAAACTGAACGAATATTTGACGAAATAGCCTTTAACTTATATCCGTTATGACCTTGTAGCGAAATTGAATACGACTGGAAACCAATTTTGAAGATTACTGCTCTTTAGTATCGTAATATCTGTGGTAATGATCAGCAAAGCATCAAGAAATAACACCACCATCAATTATCAAGTTGTGTATCTGGAAAAGGAAAAGCTTTAACGCTCTTAGTTTTGGTCTTGTAGTCTCGACCGCGTTCTTGTGCCATGTTAGGATCCGCAACATTACCTTAGCAAGACATGTTCTTTTCTTCTTTCCGACTGAATGTGCAAGAAGGGAGAAACCAACGATCTACTCCGGAAGTCCAAGGACAGTTGCTTTCCTCACTAGAGACCTGTAGAACGTCTTTGACTACTTCCATCTTTGTGAATGTTTCTCAGTTTTGTATAATATCTCAGCTTGTATCAACAGACAGCACAATCAAAAGCCTTCCTTATATCGTCACCGAACTAATACTGCTACAGGAACCGGGCAGTGTTTCTTGTTCGGAAGGTGTTTTGAGGTTCTGCTTGATGTCTTCGCATGGGGGGAAGTGGAGCAAAGTTCTTTAAGGCTCTTTCTCATAAAACTGGACTTTCCAGTGTCGATATTTAGTGTTTGCTTGCCAGGCGTGAAGTGCTGTGGTGCTGATTTCAACATGTGCAGGGCAAGTAGGCTAGGATTGACTCTATTTTTCATACTCGGGACCTTACTGGTAATGAACATTACCCTGACAGGCAGTGCTTCAAGTAAGTGTGACAGTGCTGGTTGCATCAGTGACAAGGTGAATACTATAAAGAAAGAATGGTTGTTGAAAGGAACGAACTGTTTAAAATCTAGCCTGTACATTAAGAAGGCTTTTCCTTACTTGGAAGTGAAGTGCAAACAGCCCTTCAGTGTACCAGCTCTCCCTGAAGGGAAGGAACACCCTACAACCTCAAGACCTGTGGTGGAGTCAAAGGTTGAAAGCAAGGCATTGTCACTTTCAGACTTTATACCAGCTCGACTGTTGCAGAACTTTGCCTTCACCCTAGGCCTGTTTCCATGGTTGAACATCCGAGTATCTGGCGATAATACTGGGAGTTCCATGTTCAACGTGAGCTTCGAAACACAACCTAACCGAGGAAGTGGTGATAATAGTAAGTACATATGTTTAGAAACTTGTTAATTTCTCAGGTGTCGGAAAGGTGATGATTGGATAAGTTTATAAGCTTTTGAAGGGAACAAAGCATTTGCCCCTAATGGTACTGTCATCATGTTAAGGAATATTGAAAATAGATGCATGCATCTTGACACGTTTTTAAAATCAAAACATTCTGTTGGTGCAAACACAAAGCACGAACACAAGACTCCATAGCATACACAAGATGTCATTCATGGTGTGAAAAATTCTTCTTTATCCATGACTAAATAAGAAAGAATCAAAATTTTAAGAAATTGAAGTATTTATGTGTCTCATTTTAACACCCATTATGCTTCTATGTATAATATGTAATTCCTTTGTTAAATCTCACATTTCACAATACTGCATATAATGTTTTCACAACATTAATTCATACATTTTAATTTATATTTAAATCATATGAACAAGGTTACAAGTTGTAGTGATTAAGCTAATAGGTATGTTAACTTTCTCTGATGTCATCACAACTTGGCTAAACTATTGCAAACAAAATAACAATTACGTAGAAATTTTCATCGAAAAATGCAGGCTCGACCAGGATTCGAACCCGGGTGTCTGGCATACCGTGAAAATCAGGCGAGGCCAGTCCGGCTCGGTAGCTTAGTAGTGGTTGTCGATCTCCGTGGCGGAATGGTTAGCAGTGCGCGCTACAACGCCAGGGGTTCCGGGTTCGAGTCCCGGTTAAGGCATGGGTATTTGTGTTTGTCCAGATGATAAGAAACTGTAACAATTGAAAAGTGTAAAAGTGAGAAAAGTGTCAATGGTGGATAATATCTCCGTGTAGGGGATATTGCCTTTTATGAAAAAATAAACGGGGAAAAAAATAGTGGTTAAAGCAATGGCACGGTGAGCCAGAGACCCGGGTTCGAATCCTGATCGAGCCTGCATTTTTCGATGAAAATTTCTACGTAGTACATCTCCTGTGTGTGCCTAATTTACAAAAAATAACAATTATTTGTATACTAGCTGAATACCCGGCGTTGCCCGTGTATTTATTTATCCCACTTTTCTATTAGACAGGAAAATTATGAATTCTAATTATAGGCTATGTAAATTTTATTTCATCGTGAATGTCACCAATTAGCTTAGCGACTCCGAAAACTATTTTTCACCCCCATGCCGATAGGTGATGAACTTGGAGTCGAACGGGATTTGAAGTGTCACTATTCATATTAGTGACCCCGAAAACTATGGATTCCACTAATATTGGTCGTTCACATGTCACCTCCTACCCAGCCTCACCCCTAGGGGTGTCAGGGATGTCTTGAAGTTGAATGGCATTGGGAGTGTCACTATTCACTTTACGGCTCCGTAAACTATGGATTCCACATTAATATTCAAATTCAAATCAAATTCTGGGTTTCGCCGACGGTATGGTGGTAACATCATGGCCTTGTTATGGTACCGAGTTCGATATCCGATGGAGGCACATAGTGGTGCGGATCTCACTTTAAGCTGTAGGTCCAATCTCGATTAACCAATATGTATGTAAAGTGGACTTAAAACAGAAACACAACTAAATTTGCAAGAAAACTCAACTCTAATCAAATTCTGATTAACATGTCTATATAGTAATCAAGTATCTGCTGTAAACACATTGTAGGATGTGACATTACAAATATGTATAAATTTCGACATATTAAAGTAGCCCACTCGTATATGCAACATTTAACAAACGGTTCTCGTTACACCATACTAGTTTTTTTGTGAAAAAAAAAACAGTTCAACAGTAATAGTTTTACGTCCATTTTGTGCTGAGAGAGATTAATCGGAACTGGTCCTACAGTTTAAAGCAGTCTTTTGTGACTTGCGACAGCGCGAGGGCTAGGTGACGAAGGTCTGGTGAAAACTCGGGTCATTCATGATATTGTAACTTCAAGAGCATTTCGTAATCCTACCTCAATTTTGGTTCATCGAAAAATAACATGAAATCCATCCACATGAAAAAGTTGTACAGAAATATTAACTTACCAACTAAATGTGAATTTCTTCTGGACATGGTACCCACAATATTTGGTTCTACACTTGATGTTCCAACTCGAAAGTTGTCATGTTGTTATATTTAGCAGTGTTGCCAAGTCAAGGAAAGTTTCATGTTGAATGATTGTAATATGGGAAAAAATCTATTGCGATTTCACAGGAAACTATCAGAAGTATTAATTATAGTTATTAACCTTGGCTGTTGTGCATGTCTGGTTTACCGGAACACTGTGCAATTTGGATTCACGTGGAATCGCACTCCATTGGTAGTGGGAATAGTTTGGGGAGGGGGGCGAATCAAATCAAATTCTGTAGTATTTGTTTTAACGATGATTAAAACCAAGAAAGAAGACGAATAAGAATTGACTTCATCGTGTGAAACCGTCACACCTGAAACATATGACCGTCTATCAGTGGTGGCATTATGCTTTATAGTGTAGGTGGAATTTAATCCAAACAAAAAACGCTCCTATTGTATGCACCATTATTTATTAGAGTTCTGAAGGTGGAAAGCATTTCGTTCGAGCGCCAAATAGTACGCACGGACGACGTTAGACAGCGCACGGAATTGGGAGCTTTTCGCTCGAACAGGCAAAACGAGCGGTATACACTCGAAGCCCAGTAGTGCACGTATAACTGTAATTTGTCAATGGTAGTGGGTCCTCAAATATGTATCGTGAAGTGAAACATGCATTAAAAGAGAAAGTAAACATAGTAATCATTTCCATGTTAAAATGTAGTTTAGTAGTGATACATGAAAATGAAAATTAAGTAGATTATAGATTATTGTGGGCTGAAACTACCAACATATATACGTATATGTGTCTACGATTATTGTCACATTAAAATGATATTCTATTGTAAACGTTCTATTGATTGATTTGCTTCATTTTACTTAGCATTTTGTGCCACTTTTGGCTAATTGTTAAGATGGGGATGAGTGATGACATAATGAAATAGATGAATGGACACTCGCAAACATCCACGCTCGAGGGTGGGGAACTCGAACGAGTGGTCCCTAGTTCCTATTATATGCATCATATCTATACAACTTTAATTAATTTTATCTCCTGTTCTGACAGTCTTGAAAAGTATATTGCTGAAGGGAGACTTGCTAGGGCGTCTGACTTCCACGCGAGGGAATCGGGATTGAATCCAAGGGGGTGTGGATTTATGGTGGGAATGTCCCAGTATGGAGAGGCCATGGGGTTCACGCACTTTACATCCCCCCTTATGACTTAACGGAATGTTGCATTCCATGTTGCTACAAACTGATGGTACAATTTCTTCTCTGCAAGGTACGAATTTCCCTTTTCGCACAATTTTTCCCTTCATGTGAAGAAACCATATAATAACAAAAACGACGATAATAATAATAATAATTAGTAGTAGTAGCCACATCTTTTTCTCTCTTCTCGTCTATCAGCTTCCAGCCCTTCTCTGGGCATGGTTATGGCATTGCTCAGGGACATGTATATGAGGGAGGGATGAAGACACGAAGGTTAAAAAAGAAAGGGACTAAATCTTTCGAGACCCTCGAAAAAAAGCGCTCAAGGGAAGTACGTCCCCTGCGTCTCTCTCTCTCCCCCTGTCCTGTTTCATTGGTAAGGGTGGGAGTGGCAAGGCGCTTGACAACTCTGAGCTACACCCCTAGGTTTCTGACTGTGGTTTTCTCTCCGATTGGGGGAAAGGAAGGAAGTTTAAGAAGGTTGATTGAACCCTGTATGAAACTGGAACCTAATAATGAGTCTGATGTCTTCACAATTTCCTGAAAATGTGTTATACATAATCAAATTTCACTTTTCCCTTTTCGCTTAAAATTAGTTTCAAATTTCACTGGTTGCAATGTTCTGGGGATATCTTTTCTTATTTCTTACTGAAGAGTATCAGAAAGGTAGTGGTGGATAAACGAACACTGCTTACATGGGTAAAGAGCTCGAGTAGCTTTTACCTGGATAATTCTAATTGTATCCGAGTTATTCTTAAAACTTAAGTATCCGAACATTGAGGGTAAGAGATTTGAATTTTCTTTCCAGATACGACCAATGGCACCGGAAACGCAACAGAGGCGACGATGATGACAACAATGACTACAGCAGCCCCTGCAGACATGATGCCTGACGCAGGCCAAGCAATGCCAGATGGAAGTCCTGCAGGGGGAATGGACATGGGGATGCCCGACGGCAACTCCCCCAGCGGAATGCCCGACAGGATAACCCCTATGAACACCTCCTCAAACGACTCAATGCTCAACGGAGGAACGAACAACGCAGTGCTCAATATAGGCTCGCCGAACAGAGGTACCACCAACAATGTAGTTCTGAACATTGGCATCCCGGGTGACCAGCTCAACACCACTTTCACGGGTAACGGGTATTCCGTCGTGGGGATACCGAACGTGATGAGCAACAGCTCTGGAACACCCAACGCGCTCGTACCAGCATCGCAAGGCTCTGCCCTCACCCAAGCCATGTCCTTACTCCCGTCTCCCGGTGCGGGAAGCTTGGACCCATCTGCGATCAACTCCCTGGTGCCTGCGCTGGGATCTCTCGCAGCTCCAGGAACCCCTGCGAGACCGAATCGACCGTTTAGAAGAAGAAGAAGACGGCGGCGACCGAATATAGTGTTGCCAAATCCCATCAGTGCGATCTCGTGGTCCACCACGACAATGCTCTTCCTCATTGGGCTTCTGACATTCAATGTATTAGCTCTGGTGGTATTTCTAGTGTTGAACGCGAGCAGTAATAGAGCGGCGGCCCCGAACGTGGCGCCGAACGTCACTGCAGCACTGCCAATTGCGATGAGGCAATTCTATACTCCTCCATTCAACAACAGATGGTGGACTAATAATAATGTAGACAAGTCTCCTTTGTATCCCAGAAAAATTCTCTTCAGGTCAAAGAAACAACGGCCGATGAAGACAATAAAATACAGGTAAAGACACAAGAATGTCTTATTTACAAGTAAAACTCTGGCATGTAACTCATCAATTACTAACTTCCAGTACGCACAGAAAGATTACAAACCATGAGAATAATATAGAGCTTGGTCAGGTTTATAAAAATGCATTTATACGGTTGGTACAAAAGTTGACGTGGTGTATCTTTGTGGTTGCGTTGCCTACTCGCCGTTTCATTGGTTGACAACAAGGGCAGAAAGCAAGACAATGACGCGCAGTGGCTAAGGCAGACTGTAGCTCCTCCCTTTGCTACTGCGCAGCCAGGTTTGGTCAGAATTCACCCACAAAGATATAACTCATCAACTCTAGCCAATGTAACCTTTATGTTTCTTACGTCAAGCTTCCACTGATTTAGTATTTTGGAGTATATTTACGTAATTAGGAGCAGCAATGGAAGAACATATAACACTGAAATCAAACATTGTTTCCAGGTTTATTATTGCAAGAAAACGAACCAATAACTAAGCAATAAAATGTATTTCAATAATAAAACGTAATGAAATACAAGAATTACAACATTCATACTCGTAAACACTCACAACAATCACATACAAAATAAAATCAAACAATCTTTCAAGCAACTAAAATACAGCCTACATAAATATTTCGGAAAGACTTAAATAAATAATGGCAGCATCTTCGCACCAATTACACAGCGGTGCACGAAATACATTATTTGTCAGCACCTGATGCTCAGTGAAAATGCGAAGTCACTCTTCTAGAAGTATTTGCAGATGATACTCATGTTATTCTGGAATAAAGATGAAAATAATGCTACATCAGAAAAATAACTGAAGTGATACGAAATTTCAACACGTGACTTAGCATGTAGGTATAAAATAAATAAAGCGATATATAACTTGAATACATTCCACAGCTTGCTAGAGGTGAAAACGTGAGGACATTTTTCACTGTTTCTTTTAGAGATTGTTTAGAATTAAAATCAATTTCGTAATATAAAATACACTGTTATGAAAGCTACATTTCCAGATGGCCAATAAGTCAATATAAATGAGTCACTCCAGCTGTCACGGATCATATATTTTCTTATTTGTGATTAAAGTAACTTTGAAGTAGGACATGTTTGACTGATATTAAAACCTAACCACATTTTCTTAAAATAACTAAGTTTTGTTTCATAATGATATTAATATTATTACAACTTGATCAGATTTACGTCCCGGATGTTACATGTAACACGTAACATCCATTACACGCTTGATCATTTTCTGTGCAAATCAATATTATTATTAAACTCGAAAATTAGATTAATGAAATAAAACAAGCTAGAGCTTTGATTCCAGTAATTCGTTTAAGCTAAAAGTATCTCATTTGAATATTATTGCAAATATAAAGAGCACACTAGAATATCCATAACTGCCGGAATGCTTCAAATCTATAGTTTTTCCGATAAATATGAGTATTGTAATAAATTATATTGTATAATTGTAATATAAATCCCTAAATGAGCAGCTTTAAACCAATATTTCATGCATTTGAGAATACTCAAAGGAGTTCGTTGTAAGTCAAATGTTAGGAGCCGCTTCACTATGTCATTTTGTAAGTAACAAGTTAAAAATTTATTGATTGACTTTGAGTTTTAAGTCCACTTTATGTACAGTACGGCTAATCTGGACTGGACCTACAGTTTTAAAGTGGAATCCCAACCACTATGTGCCTCCAACAACAAGTTAAAGATAGCATTGATAACTATGCCAATTACATAAGAATGAAACAATACATTACCAAATGATCAACAGCATTATGCCAGTCCTATACCAACCGAGAAATTGTTCTACCAGGTTTGTTCTTTCAATCAATCATCACCCATCTTTATCGTTGTGGTTAAATTACAGAGGTCCAAAATTACACAAATCTAGATACGTGTTGCGTCTGCATAAATTCAGTCATACCATGAAGCAGGTGTCAATTAGGGGAGGGGGTGTTCTCCCTTCTTCCTTTCGTCCCCACACTATAGCTTCTAGATGATAAGCCTTTTCAACCAAGAGAAGGTAAATTGTCCTTGACTCCCCCAGTTTTAACACCCAATAGCCTTCACCACTGCGAAGAGACAGCGGCCAACTTGCGAAGCCTCCTCAAAAGCTCCTTGCCTTCATCCAAGGTTGTTAAAAGTCTAGTAACCCATAAATTCTAATGGGTTCTCTATTGGGTTCCGGTACAGGACCGGAATCTTTTATCCCGCACAATTTAAATTCGGTCCCAGTTGCGTACTATTACATTGAAAAAAGGTTCCTGGACCGAATTGAAATGATTTATATGTGAAAAGGTTATACACTGTCTAGAACTCATTTACGTTTGCTGATTTTCTCTCCCAGTCCGGGATTGAATTTATTTACAATTACAGACCAGGCTTGATTGATGAAAAGTTGCCTTCTAAAAACGTCCGCGAGTACGTTTTACATTAGAATGTCACACTGCGGTTGTAGCAAACGTAGCGCAGGGAATAAATCAAAACGCTGTTGGTCTCTCGTGGGCCAGATTCAAAAACTCCCTTGTCGAAGATTTACTGTACATTGTACATAACGCAATGGACTATATGGCGTCACATTGAGTTCAAACAAACCCGTCACGTTTTGCTCCGGCATAGCCAATAGGAACCGTCGATGAGGTAACGTGAGGCTGCTGTGTTCCCAGCAGATATTACAGCAGGGACAGGCAATGATGATGCTACAACCAAGTGAAGGAACGCGCTCGAGAGTATGGAGCTACATGGAGAGGGGCAACGTTTATGCAGCGTTTGCGTTTCGCCCATTTCTACCTTGTACCTTAGATTCTCGAGAGAGCCAGCACCTGAATTAGTCTTTCATGCTCACAAGTGGATAATTGTTTATCGTCAGGTCCGTATCCGATCCAAGTTGCGTATTGTTTCATTTCAATAAGGAACTTGGACTCTATTTAAACTGATTCGGGAAAAAGGTTCCCGGACCGTATTTAAATTCATCCGAAAAAAATGTTCCTGGACCGAATTGAAATACTTTACAGATAAAAAGGTTCTTTACGGTCCAGAACCCATTTACGCTTGCTGCTCTTCCCTCCTGGACCGGAATTGAATTTATTTAATATTCCTGGATCTTTAACAAGCCTGCCTTCATCTCTATTCAGTGCCAAATGTTTGTATCGTGATGAAAGACTTGATTGATTGATTGATATAGTTTATTTTACTTACTTTTTCTGCCAGTTTGTGCCTAATAGCGATGAGGATGAGTAATGGTAATGATATGATGAAATTGATGGGGGATACTCACAAAGGACACCAATGCACAGGCTGGGATTCGAACCTAGTATTCCTGGTGCCGTACCGCACTGTCATAGCCACTTCGCCACCGACGGTGGCTCCTGATGAAATTTAAACAGTACTCAACGAAATCAGTCACGTAAAATTTAGCGTTGATTTTTTTTACACAGAAGCAAAGAAAGGACGTTATATCTACATAATAAATTTCTACAGTCACCGGCAAAAGAAACAGGATACTTACATCCTGAAATACTCGCTTCCCTGCAAGGCGTTGTGTGTGTTGCAGAACTCTACGGCGGTGGTAGAACTTTCCACTGAAAATTTGCTACTAAAATCCACTTATCTCTGTAGAGTTAGGCACAATATTGCAGGAAAGCGAGCATTTCAGGATAAAGTTTTTATTGTCGCTGGCTGTACAAATAAATAATGCATATGTTCGTTATACTTGCATGCAATACATCAAACGATATCCCGTCCCTCGACACATTCGAGCAACACGGACTACACAGGCACGAGTGAAGGGGAAGCGAGAGGATAAAACAAATGACTGACCACTTTAGTTCGCCAGTTTGTGAGGGTCTTTCTCTTCTTGGTAGAGCAATATTGAAGAAAAAACAGTTTGCTTGGAAAAACACCAACTAGTTTCTGATCACCAAACTTTTGTTTAAATTCGAACAGATTATTGATCACCATAACTATTTTTTTTAATTAATTGTGCACATTTTTTTCTTGAGTTACCTCCCCGGTGGCTTGTAATCAAGGGACCTCGGGCTCGATACCCAGTAGAGGAGCATAGTAGTTCAGATTCTAGTTAAAATTTCGGGTCCACTGCCGATTAGCCTATCTGTGCATAAAGCGGACTTAAAAGAACTCGAGTTACCAAAATATTTGGTCAAATTTAGTACAGGCTATAAATTTTTTGTTGGTGATTGCGAAAAAGGCTAACAATAAGCGTTTTTTGTTGATTCAAACATATCAGTTTTTCTGTTTAGTTTTTGGAGATTTGATGTAATTTTCATGGTTACGTGAGAAGGGAATTTTATTACATTTGATTTGAAATTTGATATCAGTAGGGCTAGGATATTATGACCTAAAAGTCACCAAAATATGCAAAATAAAATATGCTCTAATGACCTAAAATTTTACAAAATATGCACTATAATTTGAAAAATATGCCCTTATAACTGGACTGTTTCAAATGTCAATATCTGAATGTTGAGATATTTTCACATACGTACTATTTTTAGTTCGCTTTATGGGGAGTAAGAACGAATCCACTTGGAAAATGACTGTATATTTCTTCAAAATTCAACAATATGCTGAATATGACCGAAAATCCATCAAAATATGCTATATCACGCAAAAATGACGAAATATGCCAAAATATGCCCTTAAAAAGCACCTTAACGTAATTAGTTTCTTCATAATATGAATTTATATATGTTTGGGGAACACATCACCCATATCAAAAAAATATGCTAAGTCATGAAAATTCTAGCCCTAGATATCAGCATCGCTTTTCTGTCACTTTTGGCTAATCGCGACGATGAGGGTGAGTTATGGTATGATGAAATTGATGAAGGAACACTCAGAAAGAACACCCAATTCCATGTAGGAATTCTAACCCTGGACTCCTGAGGCGCTATGCAGACTTTTATTGCAATTGAAATTGTGCTGAAGCATGCCAGCCAGCATCTCTGCTCCAGAGCTCTTGAAACATCGCATTAAAGAGCACGATAGGATGATTTTCCTGGAATAAAACGGCGTTTGAGCGACTCGTGAGACTGTGACGGAATACTTACTCAGGACGTGGGCGTCTGTCCTCCGTACGCCATGCCGTGGGCGTCCTCCGGAAGGCTCCTGTGTCCGTAGACGACTTGGCTCTGTTCGGCGCCTTTTCCCAGAAGGTTCTTCACGAGCTGCAGCCCCGACAGCACCAGGGAGATCTTCCCCACCAGGAGGGCCTTGAAGGCCAGGGCTTTGAGGGCCGCCACAGCTAGCACCGCCAGGGCAGCCTTCATCATGAAGCCCACCACCAGGAACCCGACGCCACCCTTCTTCTCTCCTCGTCCTGCAACAATGAATGCCGTTAGAAATTATCTTACCTTCTCCATCTTACTAAGGTGTACCATATCCTCAAAAAACTAGCACGTAACAACCAATCATGGTTGTGAAACGATTTCTGAACTCAAAGATATTGTTCATAATCAGGCAAGATTAAGAAATATACAGGGTGTCACAGTAAACAACAGACGTACTTTCACAGAGTGGAGATGGCATCAGGAACAACAACGTTTCTTCGTAACGTGGAGGGACTCGTTCCCACGCTAAGAGCTGTTGAAAATAAGGCATTTTGCATCCTGTATGTATGCAACCGTACGAGATTGCCACTGTCATTTATTTTCTGTTGGAAAACGACAAAACTAGTATGCTACTTATGAACTCTGTGATTTCAATTGATTTTTGTTATTTAGTGTCACTTTTCTAACCCTTTTACCAGCCTTGTAATCAAGGGGTCTTCACCATTCACACATATATGGTTGGGATCCCACTCTAAACTGTAGGTCCAGTCCCGATTAGCCTTTACTGTGCATAAAGTGGACATAAAACACCAAATCAACCAACCAATCAACACTTTTGCCAAATCGCGACGATGAGGATAATTGATGATATGATTGACATAATGAAGGGATACTCCCAAAGAACACCAATAGCCAAGCCGGGATTCGAACACGAGACCTCCTGGTGTTGTAGAACGCTGTGATAATCACTTCCCCACGGAGGTTGGTCAGGAACTGTGTGACTAATCAAATTTCTAGACACAAGGATGAATTTTTTTTCACCCCCATACTTGTTCTTTGGTAGTACATATCAACGATTCAGAGACCTGTTTTGTCCCCGTATTTAAGGTATTTTATGTTTGTTTGTTTGTTTGTTTTTTAAAGTTTACTTTATGCCCAGGTAGGCTCATTGGGGCTGGACCTACGGTTTAACACAGCATCAGAACCACAATGTGTCCTCTTGTGAAGACGTTACCACCATACCAGCGGTGGGAGGAAGGCATGTTAGTTAGGTGGTCATATGTACATCAACGGACGCTTCTTGGCGGTACTGATACCACTGAAAGTCAATGATCATTTTACAACTCAGTAGTGTTTGTGATTGTATATGCATAGCCTGTGTTGGGGACTACCAATATCGTGATTGATTTTAAAAAGTATGGTATTCTTTAGATATCTAATGTAAAAAAAAAAACATTAAAGAGGATATGCAAGATAATGCATGGATGGTGACGCATGCATGATTTTTGGTGAGGGTTTATACTCTGCGACTTCATTCTCCCACTCTTTCTGCTGGCACTGTACCGTGTCCGTATCGTATTATTGCTTGTAGTATATTTTTCGACCGAAATATAAACGAAGGTGGGAACCGGCTTTCCCAACGGCGTAGTGGTTTTGTAATCAAAGGGTCCCGGGTTCGTTACCCGGTGGAGACGCATAGTGGTTCAGATCCCACATTAAACTGTATGTCAAGTACCAATTAGCATATCTATGCATAAATTGGAGTTTTTAACTCGAACTCAAGACTGTGGCAACTACAAATATGCCCCCTATGGCTGCATACCTACTGAATAGAAAATGCTGTTCAAGGACTTGTAGAATCGAAAAGGTATATTACCGAGCAAGACGTTACTGACACAAGTTGTTTGTCTTGTACTCTACACGTTGTGAAAATTTATCGCTCTTGAACAGCCACGCCCTGAGTACGAGATTCCTCACCATTGAAAATATAAATAGCATTTACACTCGAAACTGTGGCTCTTTTCGTAAATATGTTCACAAATATGTCGTTTCCTATGTTAGACATATTCCCATTGTTCTGTTACGTTCTCTAATAACTCATTTCATTCTCTCTCCCTCTCTCTCTCTCTCTCTCTCTCTCTCTCCAGCTTTGTAGAAGCTGCACTGGTTGTGCATTTGGAAAGATGTGAATCTTAAAATGTGCCATTTTCCAAGTAATATTATTATTTGATTTTAGAATAGTTAAGTAATATGTACAATTCGATGTGTCATATCTCTCACGGAAATTTAAGCAAACTATGCATAAATGTATTTTTAGGTTAGAAAATTTGCTTAGATATAAATTGTAAAACGATATAGAACATATATTCAATGTTTGTTAAATAGCATACTATTCATTACATTATTATTATACAAGAGCATTGCTGAGAGAGTGTTTGAATATTTTGGTTATAAGCTTGCGTCCGCAGGTATCAACAGCCAGTCCTATGTCTATAATGATGTAATACACGCACAGTAAAATATATGAACATGACTAACATATAGGCCAGTATATTTATGCCAGTACAGTTCCCGCCACTAATGATTGCCGTCTGCTGGCTGATGTGCCAAGTGTTGCAAGAGTCACTCGAAAGACCAAGGGAAAAAATATGAATGAGCTATTCAAGCCCATACAGCGCAAATTCTTTTCCTTTCGCCACATGAAATACCGGTTTCCTACGTATTGGTTGTCTCATCCCCCCCCCCCCTCCGCTGTGAATGTGGAAACCAAGTGTTGAAATTCCCCTCGAAAAGCTAACTACGAGCTTTGGTTGACAGCGCTAGTGTGGGTGGATGAAAGAAATCACGTGATCTCTGCCACCAGACGACACACTACTGAGTGACGGGAACTGTACCAGGGATTTACCTTCTGAGGTACAGCAAAGAACATATCTATAATCCTGTCTGCAAAAATAAACGCACCTTAGAGTAGTAAGAAATTTTTCTTGCTTGATTTTTCTACAAACCACACGACTTGAAAAGCTACGATATACACAGCTATGGAGAAGCAGTTGCATGAGGGGCCGTCCACAATGCTCTCAAACTTACCTTCAGAGGGAGAAGAGCTGGTCCTCTCAAGGTCGACATTGACAAGCCCGTCGTCCTTCTGGTTGCGAGTGATGCTGAGTCCGAACCCGGGCACGAAGTCGAGCTTCACGGCGCGGTTCTGGAAGAGCCTGGAGACTCCAGCCAGCAGGAGCTGATCTAGACGAGCGTCGACATTCTCGTCAGGGATATTGGCGAAGTCGAGCTCTCGGTCGGTGAGAGCTCTGCCGAAATCGACCTCGCCGTTCCGAGGGAGCTTCTGGACGCTGACGCCGTCGAAGAAGTGGAACTGCCTGGACTGAAGCACCTTGTTCAGGTTGGTTATGAGCTTCGCCTTTATGCAGATGAAGTCTCCTTGGTCCAGGCACTTTGCGAGACTCCTGGGCTGGTACTTGGTCCGGATGCTGTCCCAGGAACGATCGTCGCCATGGGAACTTCCGGAGACCACCGCGAGATGAAGACAAACCACAAGAACAACGGCGTGCTTCATGTTACCACTCAGACGATCCTCGCACTGTGAGTTTATTTAGAGAACTGACATGCCCATATGGCGTATGAAGCTAAATATGCTCATATTCTTTATGGTCCGTGGGCAATAAGTGCAGCCGAAAGGAAGTGCTTGCGTTACCGGTGATGCATGAAACGACCAGCATCTCGGGACTATAATACAGAAACGGCCACCTTATCCTACATACCTCGTGATACGGTTTCATAAATCTTTGAGAAATGGGACCGAGGCTTAACTGCATGTCTGTTGGTATTAGTGGGCGTCCCTAGACTTTTGATTTCTCTTCGTTTGTCTCTCGATGCGTATCCTGAAGCGATTAACCTTGATACATGGATCGAAGGTAAGAATCTGACAGTGGATGATAACACACTAAGACAACGAGCGACACATCTGTTTCATTATAACCCAGAGATGAAGTATATAACACACACGGGGGTAAAGGATTCAAATCACAGCCTGGGAATGGGTTCTCTTTGTAACCGTCCCTTCATCAACTCGTCACTCATCATCCTCATCTTCGCGATTAGTCAAAAGTAGCAGAAAAGCAAAGTAAAATAAACAAAATCAATCAATCACATCGCTTGCAACTTAACAATTTAAGGCAGTCACATCAAGGTCATGTTTATTCCTGAAGATCAGATCATGAATACCTGTATATTTGATTGATTGATTGGTGTCCACTTTATGCACAGTAAGGCTAATCGGGACTGGGCATACAGTTTAAATTGGGATCCGAACCACTATGTGTCTCCACCGAGTATCCAACTAGGGACCCCTTGATTATAAGGCGACGACGCTACCATTGAGCCATCGGGGAGGACCACCAGTATATTTAAGTATTGTAATAAATGCTTTCAAATAAAATATAGGAATACAGTCCATACGTCAAGCATAACATAATGAAATATTAATCATCGTAGCTAGCTTGTTGTAGGCCTAGTATCTGATAATATCAACAGATGCCGTGGTAAGAGACATGTGAGAAACGCACTTACCGCTCCGGCCAGACACGTTATTGACCTTTGCTCTTTTCTAGACAGAGTCATGTCGTTGTATATGGTTGTAACCTGCCGCGTAAGCAACTGAAGGAATGATTACGTCCTGACCATTTACATCTGTGCTCAATATTTCGGCGATATCTTTATCTACACTGTAAAAAAAAATACACTTTCTGCACACTTTTGGAACACTTCCTAGAAACTACTTTTGATCACTTCTTGTACACATTAAATGTGCACAAGAAGTGTACAGGAAGTGCTTCAATAGTGTACACGAAGTGCTAAAAAGTGTACAAAAAGTGCAGCAAAAGAAGTGTACAGGAAGTGTGCAAGTAGTACTTCCAATATAAAAGTATCCCAAAAGTGTGTAAGAAGTGTGCTGCAGAAACTACTTTTGATCACTTCTGGTACACTTTACACATTTGGAACACTTGTGAAAATACTTGAGCGACACTTCTTGCACGCATGAGATATATCGCAATTCAGTACTCATACTTAGTTCCTAGAATAAAAATACAGTTGACTCACATTTAACTTGACAATTGAAGGAGGAAAAAGCAACAACTTTCAACTGTGAACCTTAAATTTTGTGAGATGCGTGTTTGTTTTTCTGCGACACTTTTTTTTTTTTTTTTTTTTTTTTTTTTTTTGTCCTCGTTTTCCATTTAGAAGGCTACACCTTCTCTTTGGTAAGTGAATTGTTTTCATAAATATTTTCTCTTGCAAGGTGATGGTCTAAGTGTGTTTTCAGTATTGAAGTGGTACAGATTTACTTATTCTGGGGGTAGTTCACTTAGATGTTATTTATTCAGTAGTGGGAAAATTACTTCTTAGGAAAGTAATAATTTGCTATGGTGCGGCATGTGTTGGATATATCACGTGCCGTAGTTCCGGAGGATGATGGATTATGTACAGCTGATAATCAGGATGCTGTGGATCTATCAGGAAGGTATACATGGTTAAGAGATGCTGTAATGGTGTGCAGTGGTAAGTGGGAAGGCAGTCGTGTAGAGCATCTTCGTACATTGTGCTGAGAAGTTGTGGATGGTGCGAGTTCATTCGACCAGTTATATATTTGTGACGGATGGCTTCGATGTGGGTTGTGATTTCCGGGAAGGTTATTCGCTCGTACAGTAGTCGTGTAGGACTTGGTAGGACTACTCTGAAGGCCAAACGAAGAGCATGTCTTTCCAGAACTTGTAGTTTGTGATAGAATGAGTCTGGCGCTGATATCCATGCAGTGTGGCCGTAAATTATTGCTGGTCGAAGGAAAGCCTTGTAGGTATGTAGGACAACCTGGGAGTTGAGTCCCCAGGATGTTCCAATTAGCCGTTTGAGCAAGTTCAGACGATTTGTAGCTTTTTGGACGATGTTGAGCAATTGAGGTTTCCATGTTAGCTTGGAGTCAAATATGACTCCTAGGTATTTTGCAGTGGTGGCAGGCAGAATTGGCGTTCCCCGTATTTTGATGTTTAATAATGTTGGGTTCCTTTGGATCTTCGAGCGACAGCCTGTCTGTAGAAATACCAATGCTTGTGTTTTGAGAGCATTTATTGTGAGACGCCATGTGTCACACCATCTTTGGAAGGAGTTTATAGCTGGTTGGAGAGTTTTGTTTATAGCTTGGATGGTTGAACAACAGGCGAGAAATGCGGTGTCGTCAGCGAATTGGTAGATAGAAACTTGTGGGGGTTTTGGCATATCGGCAACGTATAGTATGTAGAGTAATGGTGATAAAGCAGCACCCTGTGGAACGCCAGAGTAAGGGAAAATGGGGTATGACATTGCTCCATTTACAGTGACATAGGCGACCCTATTTGTTAGGAAGCTGTGTACTAATCTGACATAGGAAAGCGGTAGGTGGAATTTATGGAGCTTGTAGATGAGCCCAGTATGCCATACTTTGTCAAATGCTTTCTCCAGGTCGAATAGTACTAGACAGGATGGTTTGGAAGTGTTGAAGTGATTTGTGATGCGAGTCGTTAGTTTTAACAAATTATCAAGGACACTGTGTTGAGGTCTAAAGCCTGCTTGGTGCGACGGAAGTAAACTGTGTGCTTGTAAGTGCATGTGTATGCGTCGAACAATGATGCGTTCGAATATTTTGCTGAATGTGGATGTGAGCTGAATAGGTCGATAGTTTGTGGGGTTGGTACTATCTTTGTTTGGTTTTGGGAACATTAGAACCTTTGAAATCTTCCAGTCTGTCGGGTAGTGTCCTGTGCGGAGGATAAAATTGTAGATAATGGCCAGAAAGGACAGCAATGCAAGCGGGGCCTGTTTAATCAATACGTATGTGATATTGTCCAATCCGGGAGCAGTGTTTCTCTTCCTACGCACAGTATTGATAATATCGTCTGTTGTGATAGGAACAGTTAGAGCATTTGTAGGATCAATAGTGTGCGTATTACTGGGTTGCAGTTGCCTGTTATTGGGGTTTGTGACTCTGTCAATTTTGGTCTGGAGGCGGAGATTTGGAGCTAGTTGCGGTGTCGGAGTGAAAGTGTCTTGCAAGGCATTTGCGAAGGCATAAGCTTTTTCAGTGTCTGTGTTTAGAGCTGCGTCCTTGATTGTTATCGGATAAGGAGTACTACTGGATTGTCCAGTGAGCACCTTGAAACGTTTCCAGTATTTTGTGGGATGGCTTTCGTCACTCAATTGGTTGCACGTTTCAATCCATCGACGTTGTTTATAAGCTTTTATATAGTTATGAACTGTACGCAGCCATTGACGGTGTAAGTTAAGGGATTCAGGATTTCTGGTCTGGAGATAGTCCCTGTATGCTCGTCGTGATGCTGTGATTAGGTGAAGATATTGCGGAGGTAGCTTTGGTTTGTAACTATTGAGAGTGGTCGTAGGTATGTTAGTGGTTGCCGCACTGGTAATCTGAGCAGTAAGATGTTCCACCGCCGTATCGAGTTCCTCTGAATTGTTTGGTTCTGGATGCGGGTGAGAAAAAGCATTCTGTAGCTTTTCACTATATGCCTCCCAGTTCGCTTTGTTGTAACACCAGATTTTTCGAGGTTGTATTGTACTGCTCGTATTGCGGTTACCAAGATTTAAGGTAATTTTCACTGGGTCATGGTCACTGCCGATGGAATCCAGCACAGATATGTTCAAGCAGGCACTTAGAGATGTTGATGTTATAACAACGTCAGGGGTAGTGTTACTTATGGGACGTGTGGCTCTGGGCAGTACATGGAATTCTGCTGTAGTGTTTTGGTCCAGAAATTGTAAAAAGTTTGTTTTGTCTTGCATGGTTCGGCTATGATAATTGATGTCCGCTGCTATGATATAATGTTTGCTAAGGGTTTGGATATGTTGAAAGAATTGGTATGGAATAGTCTCCCCTGGTCTTACATAGATGGTAGCAAATGTAACGACCCGGGATGGAAAGTAGATTGTACTAGCAGTATGTTCTGGCAAGTGGAAGTGTGGTGGGAAGGTAACTGTTCGATATGGTAATTTTCTATCTACTCCAATTGCTGTGCCGCCGTTTACTCTTAAGCCCGGCGGGCCATCGTGGCGTAAGATGTTGTATGGTGGAATATGACAGATCATTTTTGGAGCAAGATAGGTTTCGTTTAGCGCAAAGCAGTGAACAGATTCTTCCAAGAGCAGGTGTTGCAATAAAGCTTTTCGTTTAGAAACGGATCGGATATTTAAAAATAGAAAATTATACATATTCCGTACTGCCATATTCAAAACCTTAAACCGCAGTTTCCAAGTGGGATATGTGGAAATGCACGTGAGGACCAGAGTATGTTGCATGGAGTTGCAAGTTGAAAATGGTTTTTGCCGATGCCGTTACTTGGGTTAATATGTGCGTTCTTAAAAATGGGTGCACATTTTGGAGAGTCAGTGTGAAGAAACGTATTAGATCTTCCACTGTTACAGGATGTCGTAGTGAGTTGTCAGGTTCCGTAGCAGGGTCATTGGTGCGCAGGGGGACTGTTAGGTCGGGGTGTTCAGGTATTGCTTCTGGCTTGGCTTTGCATTTGTAGCTGTATGTAGGATGGTTTTCCGTACATGTGACACATTTTGGTGGAGCAGTTTGGTTTTGACATTCTTTGGTTGAATGGGGTCCTGAACAGTATCCGCATTTATCTCGGTTTGGACATGCAGCGGTAGTGTGCTTGTTATATTGTTGGCATTTTTCGCACCGCAATGGAAGAGGTTGTTGAGAACGGGATGGTTCAACTTTGTACCTGCGTCTGTATATGTATGCTCCACTGTGTAGTAGTGTGTCTACAGCATTTTGTGAGTCTGTTAGGACCCGCACCATGTATGTGGGTCCGTTGTTATTGCGAATACGGATACATTTGCGGATTTGTACACCTTCGCATTCCAGTTCCTCAAAGATCTCCTCGTCTGTTAAGACAGGTTCTACACCCCTGATGACTACTGATAGTAGTGGGGATTTATGTGGTGGTGGTGGTTGTTTTTGAGTGGAAGCATTCAGTGTTTGGATGTTTGCTTTGGCTCCATAAATTTCAAAAGAAGCTTTGTTTCTAATTAGTTTTGCAAAGTCTGGATCTGGTGATTTCAATATGATGCCATTACGGGTGAACAGTATTTGTGCAATTTGTGCCCTTGGTACATACTTAGATGTTTGTTGGAACACATGTTTTGCTGTGTTGAATTTGGTGTCGTAATTGGTGAGCAGGAAGTTGTATAAGCTATTATCCTGTTGTTTGGATTTTAGTTGGGTTGCATGAGCTGTATTTCCTGTATCTCGTTTAATTGGTGATCTAGATCGTTGACGTTGAGGTAGAGGTAATCCTTCATAGGAATTGCGACGTCGGTGTTTTGTGGAATAGCTGGACGTTTGCATTGGATCATTGGTACTTCGTGAATCGAGCATCGTCTCGGAGTTTGGACCGTCAGTCCGTTTAGTACC
Organism: Lepisma saccharinum; assembly: GCF_977018435.1. NCBI lineage: Eukaryota > Metazoa > Arthropoda > Insecta > Zygentoma > Lepismatidae > Lepisma > Lepisma saccharinum. The sequence goes on from NC_139249.1 coordinate 39,994,274, forward strand.
TCCGGTGAAGGTTTTCACCCCTTCTCGCTGTCGTAGCAGCGTTGCAGGAAGACCATGATGCATATCAGAAGACCACAACCGTGAGTTGTTTATATGTTCCAATAGAACAAACGCAAATCCTATGGGAAAAGAGGCACAAACTCAAACCAACTGACAACTCAATCCAAAGAAGCGAATCCAAATTCCAAACTAATTGTAGAGCCCAAGACAAAGAAGAGGAAGGATGAAGGTAGTAAGGGAAAACAGTTTCAAAAATATTGCAAGTCGTATGTCTGCTCCACTCAACGTGTTCAACCAAAAAGGTTCCTCGCAATCACCTAACCACCGTATAGGCACAATTGGTACCGTTTGTCCGTTCCAGACTTACGGCTTCCACCTGGAATAATTGGCCCACGATGCGTGACACAAGAGAGACCGACTTACGATTACCTATACAATCAGGGCTTCAGTTGTCACCGTTAGGTTTCCACCTTGATTCTCAGGGATTGGGCCTCCCCGGATGCCATGATGTTCTGCGACACACGTACCTTCTACTTATATAGTCCAGAATCAAAAAGGTTGCTCATGGGAGATTCACTTTTATTCACTGCAGTACATTTTCTTCTTTAATTTGTATCTTAGATGTTCACATATTTTTCGAAGAGTGTTAAAGCACAATTTTTCACTATGATTACAATCAAACGTATTATTATTTGTTGTACAAAAACTTATGTTTCTTGTACACATTTTGACAGAACCATCTAGCGGCCGGTGTAGGAACAACCAGCCCCCCGAAGTTAACGATCTGTTTTGGTGTGCTTTAAAGATGAATAGTTCGATTTAAGAAAATCTATTAATTTCCTCGGAACATTCAACTTGCTCCTTCTTAAATTTTAATGAGATTTATCCAATTATCAAATTGGTACATTAAACAAAAAAGTATTGATAGTTTCATGATGCAATGCGATTTCCATGTGTTCCAGGAAAAAAATAGTTATATTTTGTTATTGTTTAATGTTGCTTGCTTTCAAGTGTGTTACTGCTTTATATAATGAAATTGATTTATGTTCATAAGATATTCATTTGTCAAAAAAGTTTAAAATAACAATCGATATGACCAACAACACAAACTGAAATCATGTGCTACAAAAGTGTACAAGAAGTGTACAGACTTACTTTAAACAAAAGTGTACAGAAAGCGTTGAAGAAGTGCACACAACTTTGAATGTGTCCCCAAAGTGTGCAACAAGTGTACAAAATTTCGTCATTTCGGGTCGCACACATCTAGAACACTTTAAGTACACTTTTGCAACACCTTCAGTACACATCTTGTGCATATTATATGCAAGAAAGTGTACCAAAAGTGTACAAGAAGTGTATTTTTTTTTTTTTTTTTTTTTTTTTTTTTTTTCAGGAACGATATTCTCAAATAATCGTGTGGTTGAGATGAGATGTGATGTGATGAGATGTGCACAGTTCGTCACTGCTGTGAAGGTCCCTGCGAATTCACCAAACTGAGAAATTTAACAATTGCCATTCATCTTAAGTAACTGTAAGTTATTAATTTATTTTTATTTAGTTCACTATCTGCACAGATATGCTAACCAGGACTTGACCTACAGTTTAAATTGTGTTTCGAATCATTATGTATTTCAACCGGGTATCGAACCCTGGACCCCTTGATTACAAGGCGACGACGCTACCACTGCGCCAGTGTGGAGGCCACACCCCTTTATGTGACTGGAAATCAGTTGATTGTCAAAGGAGTAGGCTACATGCTACTGCTTTGCACTCTATTGCTCTATTAATAGGTCATGTTGATAATAATATATACTATTGTATTCCTAATCTATGCTCTTGTGAAATTCATTATTTTTTAACGTTAGGTGAATTTACCTGAGCACGCACTGGTCAATGAAGGGCTTACTAGGATTGTTTACAGTTTCAAGAACGTTACGCCACGTCACTGTCGTATATAATTTATTCATTATGATATAGCGTGCAAGGTATCAAGTAATGAATAGAGATAAAATATTAGTAGAGCAATATTAAAAGCAAAATGTTGTATATTGCAAAAGTTCTCTATGAAATTGCTTTAGGAAAAGTTGGATATCTTTAAAATGGCGGCAAAATATTAGTTTTCATAAGAGATTTGGTCAGATAATGGAATGGAAGAATATTGAATTCTGAAATTGTTCTTGAGACAAAATTAATATACTTTTGGTATGGATACCTTTATGGGTCAATGCGAATATTAAATAAAAACTAATTTGAACCAGAAAAATAGCAACATTTGTCCAAGGTAAGACGAAGGGGGTGGCGGATGTGGTCGATGCAGGAGGTGCCAAAATAGATTTCAGTTCCGGAGCCTGAAATCTCTATACCTTTGACAGGACAAAGGTATGTGCCGACGACATGTTATTTTGGTTATCCTGTGGTTTACATATTCCACCTGGACTGTACGGAGTGCAGAAATAGCAATGTGCTGCAAGATTGTATTGATGGGAATGGCAGCACACAAACAATATAGTAGTAATTTAGAATTTAGCAAAAACAATCATTTCAATTTTTTGGTCTCTCCGAGATAGAGACAAAGACAAGACCAGACCAAACTATGAGGATGATATGATGAAATTTATGAAGGCACGCTCACAAAGAGTACCCATCCAGGCCGGGATTCCAACCCGTGACACCTGACTTCTCCATGGTGGTCGGTTGACACAATTGCAGTGATGTCAATTTAGGACATATAAGAGAAAATATATGAAAATAATAAAGTTTACCTGAAGTATTTTGTTTAGATACAATAGAACTGATTCTACTATAATTGTAAGTTTCATGTTTGGATTTGTTGATAATAATCAACATTAGGAAGATATTTTGTTTTCCTTTGTTTTATAATTTCAGTGGAAGGTTTGATGATATTAAATTATGCTTATCATAACAGATGTAGCATAATATTTTATTATCACTTTTATTTTTAGAAAAATATATGTAGCCTATATGTATAAAAGAAGTGGAATTGTGTATATGTAAATAAAAACGAAGTAAATTTTTAGAAAAATAAATAAAAACTAATTTGAATTTTAGGAAATATATAAATTAAATAAAACTGGATTTTTAGAGTCATATTAAAATAAAAAGATGAATTTTATAAAATGTAAATAAGAACGAAGTAGAATTTTAGGGAAACATAAAAAAAAATTCATTCGGGCCACTATGTAATGAGATCCCAACAACCGATTCTTGACGGTTTCCTTGGCTATCAAATTGGACACAAATTTCTTCTTTCCCTCTGCGACAACATCAATTTCCTTATCCATGTACTAGAATTTCTTTGATTACACGAAACTGCTTCGGCGATCTGTTCTTTCGACTGCTTTCCTCGTTCAATCGCCACAATCGAGGGCCATAACTCCCGAGTGAAATCTCGCGAACGACCACATCGGCGGAAAAGCTTCGTTCGAGGCCGCACGCACCACTGGCGAAGCGTGAGCGACAAATGTGCTTTCCATTTTTTCACCTCGTCCATATTGTTAGGCGACGCATATGTTACGTGTCCGACGTGACGGATCAAGCCGTAAAATTATAAAATCCCTCATTTATATAAAAAGATGTAATACAGTGACGGCATCACGTGTTGATGTATTACCATAAAGCTATTTCAATTATATAAGTTCAAGTACAGGGTGTTCATAAAAGTTGTTTACAATTCACATCTCGACAATGCGGCTCCGTAGCCCGTGTCTCCCCGTTTTGCCCATTTCCCTTTCGTCCAGTACTGAAAGACTTGTTTTATTGACCCAAGTGATACGACACCCCAGAACGGAAGTACCGTTTCGCCCAGAGGGAATTTTTAAAGATCGTTTGAATGTGAAGGGAAATGTGAAGTAAAAAGCCAAATAATCAGGTGTGGCTTCCAAAGAGGAGCCTTGTCGAATTGTTTAATGCATAATAACATAAATACAGATACATGTACAGCCACCGGCAGAAAAATGGGATACCTAGATCCTGAAATGCTCGCTAGCCTGCATGGCGTTATGTGTGTTGCCTAAGTCGTTAAGAAGCATTCTTTTTACACTCAAGTGAGAAACCTAATATGCACCGTTTCAAACGTCGCGCAATTTTAACTTTGATCGCTTTAAATTCGAAAGCCGTAAAACATACTTACACCTGGATTTTTATGTTTGTACGTATTTGTAATACTTGTGATACGCCTTGTCTGTTTTGGCGATATGTAATATGTTATTTGTTTTCTGTTAATTTCACAGAAATCTGTTTGATTTATTTGTTAGTTTCGATGCTGTTGTTTGTGTTGATTTAAATTTGTAGTTTTTGCTGTATATTTGTTACACGCAATATCGGAAGCGGAAGTCATTTCCTGTTTATAAACATTTGTAGAACTGTCCAATCTTTTATTGATTCCGTTGCCGGGACAACAGTGCGTGAAAAGGAAAAAGTAAGTTGAGTTGCGTGAGATGATGTTTATTTAGTGAAAAACACTGTTTTATAGGAAAAGCCGCAACTTAATTCAAATGTGATTGCGTTTGTGAATATTATTGTTATTTTGCAGTGATTGTTTAAAGGTAAAATGTGTTATTAAATTTGTAAAATAGCAAGAAGCTATTTGTTTGTTCAAATCGTTTCGTCCTGAGAATGCTCATTGTAGCATAACATTAAGGCGAGTCTCATAACTCCGCCGCACAAGGAGATTGGGTAGTTACCGTGACGTAGTGATCCGTGATCCATTGGTGAACACCAGAAAGGAACGTCACACTTGTAATTGCCAATTTGTGCTATAACCCGCTCCAAATTAATAAATATGGAAATTTAGAATAATTATTTGTACAAGATGTCAATTTCGAGAGAGAAAAATAAATTACCAGAAGATCGCAATTGGATGTTTGTGAGTGACGGAGAACTTCATGGTTTTGGGAATGTACATTTCTTTGCGCTTTGTAATTTAAAAGTGAGTATTATTATGTTTATTCAGCATCCTGACAATAATTGTGTAGCTTAATTAAAAATAAAAGTAGCGCATTCTGGTCTAGAAAGCCAGTGGACAACGATGACGGGACTCGAAGCACTGATCACATATTAAATACCCAATGACAATCTGCTTGATAGGCCTGGCTCGCAAAGAGTTGTCGGGTCATGGGATTTATATTTTTCAATAATTTTCAACTCTTCTGGAAATTAGCAACTGGAAATTAGCAACCGCTAATTTATCATTCTGACGTTTGAGGGAGGAGGGGAGGCAAGTTCGAGTGACTGCAGTGTTTTATAACTCTTACATTCGTAGCTCTTTCCTCTTCCCATTTATATTATTAATAATTGATTTCATTGCATTTTATATGCTGAGAATTTTACTGCAAAATTGTCTGCAGTTCCTCACGCTGCACTAATGTCTTTATAGTTTACAAATATATACCATTCAATGAAAAAACAAATTACTATCGAATAATACGTCTTCCATTTCTTACATAGCAACGAGTGCTTCTCCGATGGCGTAGTGGTAAAGTCATCGCTTTGTAATCAAAGAGTCCCTGGTTCGATGCCCGGTGCAGGCACAAGTAGTTCAGATCTCACTTTAAACCAGGAGCTTATATTCCAGGCGAGCTAGGCTATCCGCGAAGCCTGAAGCCTAGAATGTAAAATAGTGAAGAAAATCGATTTCAAACTGTGAATTAACCTGATTTCTAAAATAAGATAATGGGGATTCTGAATTTGGCAACCTGAATTCTTAGGAGTTGGCAACCTGAATTTTTATAAGTTTGCAACCTGACTACCGTTGGGATGGCAACGTCGCTTCCTCGAAGACGTCAAGAATGAGCCTAGTCTTCTCCCTTCCTCCATAGCCTAGGGCCAGGTGTCATGTTGACCTAGTCCAGGTCTTAGGCTGAGCATACGCCACTGCTTTAAACTGTAGGTCCACTCACGATTAGCCTATACGTGCATAAAGTGAATTTAAAAATCAAAACCCACACTCAATATTACATTTGGAAATTATTATACAGGCAATACTGAATAATCTGTAGTTGCACTTTTTATTGCTTATCTAAACGGATACCACTAATCACTCATTATACGATAATTATTATCCTTACTATCAAACTATGAAAACAAGAAATTTGCATTAGTGTAGAGAATGTGCGTTATCTTATATTAAATATGCAACAAAGCAACATTACGTGACTTATTTCCTTATCTGGTTACATACTGAAAAATACACAATTTGTATTGACGATAGTCTCTACCAGCCTATATTACTATCAATACAACACAAATAATTAAAACATAAAGGAAATTTGTTGGATCTACAGTAGTGCCAAATATAACTATAAGGTATGCTTGCTTGAGGAATTTGTAAATATCTCCATTGTATTGTATATTCTGGAGAGGTAGTCTGGATTTCTTCACATAGAAAGACACGTGGATTAAAAAAGTAGAAGTTTCCTCGTCTGCAAGTTTTGAAGATGGTAGAGAATAGAGCAGATGATTCTATAAATTGACATTTCCTCAATATGAATAGACTAGACGTGAGCAAGTGAAAAGGCATGAATGCAAGAACAGGCCATGAGACCAAAACACAATCTGCTCAAAGCATTTCCATTCTAATTCTATACTACAGACAGTGGCGTAGCGTTATAGTACGCCCGTACGCCCGGCGTTCCCAGATTTAAAATTTCAAAAATGCTTAAATGCTGTGATTATAAATTAAAACCTGACTAATTTCATATATGTTTGACCTTCATGGCAATATAATAGCTATTTTTCGCGATCCGCTTGCAACGCTCCACTCTCAACACTCGTTCTAGCATCTCTTTTCAATGCCTTTCCCGGTCGGACGCCGAGCAGGTTCGGCGTACAGGACTCTATATTCCTTGCTGCCTTTCTGGAGGGAAAGCTTCGATTTCTACAGCAAGCGCGTAAATGGTCCCTCGTACGCCAGCGTACGGAGGAGAAGAGAGGTCTACCGTGATTGGTTCATGTGACCCTTCCTGCCTTCTGAAGCAGACGACAGCGGTAGAATTCCTACCTGGTTCTTCGCGCTCATGCAACTCGTGCTATGTGATGCTGCAATACGCAATATTGATTGACGTAACCATACCAATCTCAAATATACTGCTTCTTAATGGCCACTGCATTGTATGATTTATCGCACGAACAGCGATGTGCATTAGAAACTAAAAGATCAACACAGTTTTTGTCAAGTAAGTTGGTGAAGTCCTCGTGGTAGAAATTCAGCCTGTGGCTGCTCTACCACTTAACCCGCAAAACTATTAATTTTTTTATTGTATTTTTTTCCTTATTATCTAACTACTTAATATTGTGTCAATTGAAATGTTTAGCATTCATTTGAAAACTCTTAACATCGAATGGTATCTGGACAAAATTATTTTAAAATGTTTATCAGCATTCTCAATATGTAATAAACACTGGTCTGAATTACTAATCGGCACTGTTACGTCATTAGAGTGTACGATATTTGGATCATCAACTCTGCTTTGCACAGTGCGCCAAGATGACAGAGGTCCCTGGTTCGAATCCCGGCGTGAACACGGGTGTTCTTTTTCAGTGTCCCTTCATCAATATCATCACTCATATTCATATTCGCAATTAACCAAAAGTAGTAGAAAAGCGAAGTATAATAAACCAAATCAATCAGTAGTTGAATCATCCACAACAATGACGTCTACTGTTGTGCAGAGGCACTTGTGATTCAGGTAGGTTTTTAATGACTTGCGTCATACGTATAAAACACCAGAGTTCAAAACATTTGTGCCATAGTGAGGCATCTAATTTTCTAGCTAAAACATGCAATGATGATGTTTTATTGAAAACCCAGCTGACTTCAGGCAAATAAACAATACCTGTGGCGACTAATACCATAAGTACGTTATTAAGCAAAAAAGGGCCGACCCTTCCTTCGGACTTGACGTTCCCACCCGAAATGTCCATGCTACGCCACTGACTACAGAATGACGAAAATCGAAAACCACGTGTCCTCGTCGAAGCAACACAACAATTAAAAAAATATTTATATTATTCCAGTACATTTTCGCAAAAATACATATTTTTATATACTTTCCAATTATCTTTTTTACGTAGGTCGTTAACTCTGTTTCTTTTAACACAGATACATTGATTATTCAACACGAAATGTGAAAACACTATTAGATAGTAAAATTGATTCGATATTTCTGCAAGTATTTGTCTTGTAGAAATATCTTTAATAGTCTTTATGCGAATGATTATTTAGTACTATAAAGTGCAGTCAGAAAGTTAACATTTAAAATAAATTGCAATTGTAAGGAATTTTAAAGCAATAAGTGTGGTATTCAATTTAAGAACTAAGAATTAGTATTTCTAATTCTTTTTACTTATCTAGCATATCTTATTATTGCATTCAACAATGATATTTCTTTCATTGCAGATAATAACAAGATTAAGGTGTAGTGTGATGATCAAAGTAAATAATTGAGAAGTTACAGATGAAATGTGTTAATTTTGTATATCTTCTAAATGTAATACAAGCAGTATTTGTTTTCAATTTTCAGTTATTTGTTTTAAGTTGAGAAATATAAAGTATTATTAACCTATTGAATTCATTTTCTTTTCCCGGAGATGTCCACAAAGTATGTAAATTTGATAAGTGCTTTTCCTATGACGGATGTTGTCTTATTATAAATGAAGACCACCACATGATTGAACGATGTTACAGATATACGTATACCAAAATTCATCACGTCAGTAATCATCCAGTTATACACATCGTCGTTAGAGATTAAATCACCAAAATTATTATAAAATTCGATCACCCTCCTTATTCTTGTGCGAACGTAAATAGAAAATATAGATAAACTATAAAAATATTTTAAATCACATTATTTATTATAGTATCGAGGTTCAATAATTTGGCCCCCTATAAATAATTGTTATAACCCAGCAGCAAGCGTCATTACTTAACCCACCGGGCAATCCTGTGACGACCACTCACATATATCAATACAATGAAACTTTAGCACTGTTAAATATACAACCTAGTTTCTATTTCACTTTGCATCATTGGACAGAATCCGTTTTAAACAAACTTGAGCTCGTTACAAAGGTTTGGTTTCCGACGTTTTCTGACTTCTCTGAGTGTGACTATTATTGTCTTCCGTTTCTCAAAATGACTTATCAACACAATACGATGGTATTTACGGCATACAGATTTCCGTGAATCTAAGCGAAAGTTGTAGTATGTCCAAGAGGACCCGCGGTCGTTTGTTGTCTTTATACTATTTTTGATTGAGTCTGGCAGTCTTGCGTATAGTTTTAAATCATATATAGGCTAGGAGAGATTTTTCTACTGAGAGTTTCAGATAGATAACTCTCGCTCTCGTCTCGATTTTAAAGAGGTATGCCTGCCCTATCTCGACAAGTCTCGAAGGATCCAACCTAGTTCTCGTCTCAAGTTTCACTGGGCTGTTTCGGTCTTGTTTTAGTCTCGAAATTTGTGCCGTTTCGATATCACCGACATTATTCTTTGCAGTGTAACATACATACTCTGAGTAAAATTCAAGTACTCTTAATATTTACTCGGAGGGGAAAAATATGGATTTGGGGGGATCCGGACTACAAGACCCTCCCTTTGGATACGCCATAACTTCGAGTGATTTTGTATTCTGTGTCTTCCTCGAAACAGAATGGCATAGGCACCATGAAACTGACGGAGGAAAACGTATGTAAAAATACTAAACAAGAATTCACAATGCGGAACTTTGTTTAAACCAAAATACCTGAAAAACGGGAAGCACACTTTTACTTTAGCCATGCTTTCACGCATGTTGTAGCTCAAACACAATCGAAAATGCACTTCTGAACTCATGAAATTGGCAGCGGCAGCTCGAACAGGTACTGCACCTGTATTGGTCTATCAAGGTAAGTTGTGGGTCTGCTGAAGCATGACTCATGCACTGGTGTGAAGACCAACACTTACCCCAGTGAAGTCAAGCTGAAACTCACACCATTACGTGTTGATTTGTTGGTGTTAAGGCGAACGGAGGGAGGTGGGAGAGTGGGGGAGTGGGGGAGGGGAAAGTTCGAGGTTGAGTGACCTAATGCAGTGTTTTGTAACTCACTTTTGTTGCACTTTACTTTGATTTTTATTACATTTTATCTACTGAACACTTATTGCAAAATTGTATGCATATCCACATTCAGTACTACGAGTAATTTGTTTATTCTTTAGAGCTATATAAGATTTCAATAACAAAATATGAATATTAAATAATACATACATACAGTATATCATACATATCTCCTATTTCTTATCTAGCAACAAATTAACGAAGCTCCATTTTTTAATAACAAATTTATTTATTTCTCTCTCTCTCTCTCGCACACGCACCCCCTCCCCCCACACACACTTTATGTATACAGTATATATATATATCTGAAGATTCTATCTCAAAGGGCTAATGTCATATTTTGATAGAAAAGGTCGATACGAACAAATGGAACCTCGTTAATTTGTTGCTACGTAAGATATGGAAGGTGTTTATATGAATTATTTAATATTCACTTGTTGAAATCGTAAAGGAGAATTCACTCAGAAGCGTCAGCACACACGTGTCGCTTGTGGGGCCTGTCATGGCGCTACAGTAACAAACGTTACTGCTGATTGGCTAGTTTCCAAGCGGCATGTGTCGCTTGTCGCTTCGGTGTGAATTTCCTCTAACACACACACATACTTCATATATATTTTACAATGAATTACGAGATACATTAGTGACACGTTCTAGTTAGTAAAGAAGAATTGAGGAATGAACCATCCCAATCGGCATTTTCGTTAATCCAGTTTAACAATAGAGTTGACTGTGTTGGACAATGGAAGCATACACACAAATTATTCGATACCAATTATATGAAACCTGTAATATACTTACTTATGCAAGACATGAGAAAATATATTGAATTTTGCTTGTAATGAGAAAATACGAACAGCTATGGTTCATATAATTGTTGTGTTTAGATAAACATCACCCAATGCTTCGTATCTCCTTCTGGAACCTGAAATATAGTTATTAAAAATGAAAGGAAATATTGACTCGGAGGCCGGTAGCTCGAAGTGTATGTTCTCATGATGAACAGAAACCGAAATATGAAACTGAACATGAACGGAAAAGCGTCTCAGAACGGCGACTGGAAAGGGGGAGGCTCAACGCCCCATTATTTCAGATAAATTTACAAATTTCTGCAAAGCACATGTTCGTAACAATTGGGCCAATCTTAGTCTGCACCGTTGTAGAAAATCACAATTGGGTGTCTGAATCTAAATAAACGGCCAATATTAGTTACAAGGTAGCATAAGGTGGCCACTTTATTATGAAATCAGCTATTCCCTAACTCTGTGGTAATTTCATTTTCTTGTGACATTAGTATCGCGGAAAAATGTTCTAAATTTTTCATTAATTCATATCTAGAGGTTTCTCTACGGCACACATTTGCAATTAAAAGTATTAGAAAAACGTAGAAAACCTGGTGTCAATATATTTTACAGCTTTCGATTTAGAAGCGATCAAAATTAGAATTGCGTGACGTTTGAAACACTGCATATTAGGTTTCTCACTTGAGAGTAAAAAAAAAAACCTTTGTAGAGACCTTCTCACAACTCCGTAGAGTTAGGCAACACACATAACGCCATGCGGGCTAGCGAGCGTTTCAGGATCTAGGTGTTCCATTTTTTTTGCCGGAGGCGTACACATTAATTCGAGGCGAGGTAGCCCCAGAGCCGCTTTATGCGAGGACAAAGCCGGAAAAATTCATCCCCTGGAATCGAACCCGGTTCTCCCGCGTGGCAGTCAGACTCCATACCGACTACACCACTGCGGCTCATAATCCTAAAAAAAAGTATTTAATTACGACAGCGTGTCTAATATAAAAATTTTTTTTTAGCTTTACTTAGCACTACACTTTGTCCACCCTCATCTCTAAACAGGGCAGCTCATCCCCTTCTCCAAGATAGGTGACGTATTACCCCTCAAAATCATGCATCAAAATCTACCCAAAATAGTTTGGATGAATACGTAAAAAATATTTTTATTTGAATACAATAATAACCTGTTAATGTCCATAAAAATGTAATTGTTGAAATTTTCAAAATAACGGAAAACTAGCATATTGACGTGTTAAGTGCTTATATAATCTCAAATATCATCAAGTACATTATGTAAATATGTATTTAAGCAGTGTTTGTGGTGGAAAATAAGATTTTATAAACCCACAATTTGAGTATTTAACACAAATTGTTATCAACTTGATTGATTGAATTGAAAATTTTTGGGTGCATTTTGAACGTATCAATGTAGGCGGGTCTTAATTTAAAAAAAATAAAAAGGGGTGTAAAAAGCTCCTGGGGGCAAAATTAAAAGTGCAAGGTTGTAAAGAGACGTGCACAGGACAAACACAATACATTAAAAGTAAGAATCTCGTAGTGAAAGCTTCCTCACAGACAGTGGAAGAGTCCGGCTCTTCGCAAAAAGATAAAAAACATTGATAAAACACTGTTGTCATCACCCAACAGGGGCGACAAAGAAAATTCAAACTAGAAAAACCAAAAAAAAGTGCTGCAGGTTAACCAAAATTGGCTTATTCGTGTGCTGTGACTGATCCAATTATTGTCTCACAAGACGTATACATAAACTTAGCTGGAAATTCCTAAGGCGTCCTTAATTACAAAGCAAAGACGTTACCACTATGCGTTTGGGGAGACCCGAGAAATACAATAAAAGAGATTTTGTAAATATCCGACTATCAACCAATGCCTTTACATTATCCAATTTTTCACAGCAAATGTTAACTATTGTAATGAAAATTTAAATATTTTTTTCTGAAAATATACGCAGAAAACCGCAACGATGCCTTGGGTCCCGGGTTCAAATCCCGGCCACTGTCACTTTTGGCTAATGGCGAAAGATGAGAATGAGTGATTGTATGATGAAATTGATGAAGGGAGACTCACAAGGAACACCCATGGCCAGGTGGGGGATTCGAGCACGGGACCCCCAAACTTTCGCGGCGTGGTGTGCAAACCACTCTACCACAAGGGCCGGCGGATTATTTCAAGTTTGTTGGCAAACGTTTATTTGTTACCTATTAGTATGTTTAAATGTAATCTGTATCTAAAGAGATGTTAGCATAAGAACTGTTCTGCAATCCTAGAATAGGAGCAGACCCGTATCCAGGATTTTTCAAGGGAGTGGACCCGATCTGAAATGCTGTTGGAGTATTGGAGTGTTAGACCAGGTTGGTAAGACGAAAAAGGTCTTCATATGCAGGCACACACAGATACACACACAAACACACAAACACACTATATATATACACACATATATACGGTGTGTCCGAAAAGTCACGCAACCCGGTGTTTACAACCGTATAACTAAATAGCGAAACGGAATGAGAAGAAAAGCTTTCTGCCAAGAGAATGCCCTGTATATTGGGAAAATTTAGAGAGACAAACATATGTAAGATCATGCATGTTTTAATAACAAATAAGCAAAGTGTTGCCATAGGCCGGAAAAAAAATTGCAAATCGTGTGTATTGATGCACAGAACTCACTAAGGTAAATTATTGCAACATTTCACAATACCAACGAACAATTTGGATGGCCATCTATTGAATTTGACAGAAATTGAACTTTGACGAAGTTTCAAAAACATTGCACAAGGGAATAAATGGGCTGTTCCAAAAATCTATGTTTTCACAAAATTACAAGGGACACTGGCAACACTGTTGCTGTCACGTGTCACTAACAGACGTGTTTCACCTCAGGCTATCACACTAAGTCACTTTTAACGACAAAGGAGAAAGTTGGTTATTCTCGAACATATGCAATAAATTACATACACCTTGCAACCCTGAAATGTGGGTGTATCTACAAATTAAAGCAAATGTTCGAAGTGTCCACCATTTTCTTGGATACATAAGTTGGTTAGCTTGATCATGTTCTCAGATACCTTCCTGAGGGTTGTAGCAGCACCGATATCATTAATTTCCTGTGTAATGTTTCGTTTCAGCTCCCCCAATGTTCTTGGTCTCGTTTGGTATATTTTCCCCTTTAAGTAACCTCACAGAAAAAATCTGCAGATGCTAAATCGGGCGAGCGACTGGGCCATAAATCCTTGGATATTAGACGATCACCAAGAAATTCTCTCAGCATACGAAGAGATTCATTAGATGTATGGCAAGTTGCTCCATCTTGTTGTAGCCAAGCATCACGTTCGTCTTCTTCCAGGAGAGCAACGAATTGCATTATGAGATCCCCGTACACAGCGGTATCCACTGTTGTATCAAAGAATAACGGTGCTGCAACCCTCAGGAAGGTATCTGAGAACATGATCAAGCTAACCAACTTATGTATCCAAGAAAATGGTGGACACTTCGAACATTTGCTTTAATTTGTAGATACACCCACATTTCAGGGTTGCAAGGTGTATGTAATTTATTGCATATGTTCGAGAATAACCAACTTTCTCCTTTGTCGTTAAAAGTGCCTTAGTGTGATAGCCTGAGGTGAAACACGTCTGTTAGTGACACGTGACAGCAACAGTGTTGCCAGTGTACCTTGTAATTTTGTGAAAACATAGATTTTTGAACAGCCCATTTATTCCCTTGTGCAATGTTTTTGAAACTTCGTCAAAGTTCTATTTCTGTCAAATTCAATAGATGGCCATCCAAATTGTTCGTTGGTATTGTGAAATGTTGCAATAATTTACCTTAGTGAGTTCTGTGAATCAATACACACGATTTGCAATTTTTTTTCCGGCCTATGACAACACTTTGCTTATTTGTTATTAAAACATGCATGTTCTTACATATGTTTGTCTCTAAATTTTCCCAATATACAGGCATTCTCTTGGCAGAAAGCGTTTCTTCTCATTCCGTTTCGCTATTCCGTTATACGGTTGTAAACACCGGGTTGCGTGACTTTTCGGACACTCTGTATGCATCTTGTTTCAAGCGATGTGTGGTGTTGTTCACATCTGCAAATTCGATTGAAAATTGAAAATTCTAATATACTAATTCAATGAACAATGCTTTACATAACTAGGCGGGGGAGTGAAAAATTATAGAACATAGGAGATATTAATTTCCCTTGTACAAAATTATTATATAAATGGGACAATCCATGAGTTCCAGGTGTGACAATCACATGCTTCAAATCTAAATATTTTGTGAACTAAGACATTGAGCTCCATATCATAATTATAGTATTCAGAATGATGACATTGTTACTGTCCTGAAGAATAAGATCTGTCAACAACGTTGTTTTAGGCAATTCAAGAATAAGTGGAGTTCGGGTATGACACATGGCGCTAAAAGCTTCACCTGTCACCATACAACTTGAAAATTCTATGAATTTTTACAACTTTTTTATTCATCATATTTTTTCAGAGAAAATGTAGATTGTAACCTTCCATCTCATGTGTTTTATTCCAGCGAAAACATTTTTATTTTTACTGTTATTATTTCTTTAAAAACGTTCCGGGTGTAACCTAAATGAATACCTCATTAATTAAATCCATTTAATACCATATTACTCACATAATACTTTAACTGAACAATATTAATGGAGAAAAGATCCTCCTCAACTCATACATTTTTATAATAACCAAATTAATTTGTCAAAATTACATATTTATTGACCATTGCTTATACACTCAAGTCTTAATGTAAAAAAGACAACCTTTACCACATTTTGCACTTCTCTTTGTTAATCTGTATTCTTAAAGCCATTCAAGGACTTGTAAGTATCAAATTAGTAACTATTTAGTGTCTCCCACTAAGCTAAAACTAAACCTTAAGTTTAATGTTGTTTAATTTGGACTAATTTTACTTTTTGAGTGGTAGGTCAACTTTGTAATGGATTGACCCAATTGCTATTACATGTTTTATTTATGTAATTATAGGTAGCTAAGGAAAAGAGATGGGAAATTTAGAAGAAATAATAGTGGCTAATTTCTGTGTTCCAGGGATTGCTGGGTTCTGTGTCCTTATAGTTAGGGCTCTTCGCCTCAGCACCTAGCATGCAACACTTACACAGGAACAGCAGTATTCTTTGTCCTTCCGTCTTGGTGCGTGTAAAAAAAGTAAAGTGCTCCCCTGTGCTTAGCACTACGCCATGAAGGCGTATAGGGGGTGTGGGGGTAAAGCCCCACACTTTCTTGATCCGGTCGTGAGTGGGGGTGATGTGATCAGCATCACGCCCCTGACCGCCTTTACCCCCAGGGTTTCCCCCAGGTACCCATGTCATTCGACGCTGGGTGGGCGCCGGGACCGCTTCCAACGTTAGAAAAGTTGCCGGATTTGAACCGGCCGGGAATCGAACCCGGGACCTTTGGTGCGTGTTTCTGATATTATTCTTAGTTAAGTACCCTATATTTGAAGTAAAAACTAATTGCTTATACGTGTTGCTATAATTTTTAATTCTCATGAATCACACACTCCAAACACTACGATAATTTTCGTAGGCATACCACCCCTCCCCCAGTGCATTTTCTCCATGTTGATCCACGCAAGCACTCCCCGCCTTTTCTGAAAATGGGCAAAGCCCTCACACCAAGCTAGTAATTTCCAATTTTGGCACTCAGGGGGCAGACTAAGAATTTATATGTAGTCCTTTAACCATTTTACCTTTCATTATTATTATTATTATTATTATTATTTAAAAAGTGCTCCCTTGAGAATTGCAAGTCGTACAGTACCGGCCAGCTTAAGCTTATTGATTATAACTGATAAAGGATTAGGAGATAGTCGGATTGAACATAGTAATATGATACCTCAATGCATACTTTAAGGAACACGGGTTTAATTTCTATGAAATGTTTTCGAACTACAAGATATATACAAAAAACGAAAAGCTGAATTTTCAGTGAGTGGAAAAATTGTCGTCCAGTATCGGCCAGTCAATATTTTAATTTTAGGTGGTGGTAACTATTGATAAATGCTTCAGTTTTATGAAGAAACTGTAAACTATGTGTACAAAGGTAGTATGGTAGTTAACAAATGTGGAAATAAAGTCCGTTAAAGCAGAGTTGAAATCACATTTTGACAATAGTCACAAAAGTACAAAATATTTTCTTGGTCTACGCATTGATCATGTGCCAAACTCTACATTCGGTACACTGAACCCAATTTTTCTCAAAGGACTAGACAAATTACGCATTGTGCAGTTTCTACAGTTATTTTTTGTCTTCTTATTTACTGAGGGGCATAAACTTATTGTCCAAATCTTTCACATACGAAAGTAATTGTTTTTCCATTTCGTCATCAAACGTCTTCTTAAATCTGCCCATCTGAGGTGTCAGGTCCACATCCATACCACGTTGAATTGCTCTCAATCTATCTCCTAACGTGCTTCTTTGTAAACAATACAGAATATACTAGCTGCTTGTCTTGCTGTCATTTTGTTTGTCATTACCTCATTTACCACCGCTTTCATGGCCTCTTCAGTCCATTTACCTCTTTTGTTGCTCTTCTCGTCTGCCATCTTACTCTGAAAATAAAAGCAAGCAGGACTGTAGTATGTGCGTACGAAATTGTGTGTGGCCGATACTGGACGACACTTCACTGGCCGGTACTGTACGATCATTAGGTGGTGACAAAAGTTCCGATTACACTTTGTTTATAATCAATTTGCTAAACTATTTACAGGTTTTCGTATCCTTATAGAATACAGAAAAACTGAATCTGACAATAAAATCAAACACTTGCCTCGAACATGAATACCAGGGTCCTAGAAATAACTTCTCTCACGCAGTGACTTGACTCTTCGCAGTAACACAGGCACAGCTCTCACAATACTGCGTGAAAGCGGGTGACCCAGAACTATGCGCACACGAATACATACCCAACCCTCCTACTGTCGTGAACTACTGCTATGCAGCGTCAACTGTCCGAACTAACAATTGGCCGATACTGTAGGACGACCGGTACTTTACGACTCTCCCCTATAGGGGGTGTGGATTTAGGGCCTAATACTTTCTTGATCACGACCGAAGGTGGGGGTGACATGATCAGCACAACGCCCTTGGCTGCCTTTACCCCACAGAATTTCCAATTATTATTATTTTACAAATCATCAAATTATAATTGAATTAAAATACCTTTATGTTGTTCTCAGTTTAGACTTGAGTACAATATTTAAATAGAAACTGAATTCGCTCTGCTTCCTTTCCATCAACATCTATCACTTTGCTGATGAACAGGCCTTTGTCTTCTTGTGAGTTTCCACGATGTACTACAGACAATATTTAGTCTGCTGTCTTTCATAGCACCTCTCGTCCATATGTTCATGCTGCAATTTCATCATTCGAATTATATGAAGTTTTCCTGATATCTCAGAGAGGGCAAGTATCCCCTCTGACCCCTTCTCTGAGGACGCCCTTGCATACAGATGTTCTGGACACACGATGTTCAATGTATCATATGATATAAAGCAAATGACAATGTCTGTTGACGTGGCTGCACGTGACTTATGACCCACTCTGTGCAGACAATTTTCTATTTATTATCAATTTAATATCAATTGTGGGAAAAGAATTATTACTTTCTTTCACTTCAGATCCAAGAAATGTAATATAAGCTTAGTTTTGCGCTCTCGTGTTAAATAAATACTTCTCCTATATGAAGAAATTAGAATGTAGAAATGCTCATGAATGTCGTCGCAGAGCAAGCTGTCCTTTTCCTCACAATTGACGCATGCGTTCAGGAGACGCCCCTGCCTGTTTCAGAGGCGCGTCCCGGCCGTCCAGTCCATATTATGAAATATCCACTATTTGTCTCGTTTTATTAAAGTCTAGCAGTTATCTTATATAGCTACCAAGTCTAAATTTGAGAGACATTTCATACTAAAAAAAGATGATGTTTTGTGTGTTGCGTTATTTGTAGAGCAGTGAATAAATAGCATACAATTTCTTTACAGAATTAAAACAAGAATTTAAAGTTCCTACATCTTGACAAACTCAAAATAAATTCTAGAATGTGTGTCTTATATAAGGTGTAAGGTTTTCGGGGAGATTTATAAACGATTGATGAAGAATGAAGCTGATCTTAAAAAGGTTGGTTTTTCTGCTAAGTGTGCCCGGATGAAAATATACCAATAAGAAATTTGAATAACTCGGCAACTGTTGGTGATAGATATGTGCGGTTACGTTTATTTGGAAGAGGGAATCATAGAATTTTATGATGTGAAAAATAAAATTGCAGTACTGACCTCAGTAGATCTCAATGTGAGCTCCATGGAGGCTCGACAAACGTCAAGTCTGTACTCAAGCTCAACCCATACGTTGCACAACGTTTGACGTGTCACAGACGCACATGTATTGATAACTCTTTCTCGTAGATAGTCCAACCCTTGCACAGTGTTCGGAAGAGGGAATCATATATATTTTTTTTTACCAGCAATGGCAACAACAACAATGCAACATGAGTACACGCATGCGCTGCATTGTTCTTGAGTAGTGAGTGAAATGGCGTCGTTTACTGTGCGTCAGAAAGTTGAGTGCTGTTTTTGGTTTGCGGAATTGAAGTCCCCTGTAACAGTGCAAAGGAGATTTAGACAACAATATGGACAAGAACCACCAGATCGTCATTACATTGTTAGATGGCACAAACAATTGCTGGAAACTGGTTCTTTGTTGAGGAAGAAAGGCAGTGGTAGGAAGCTTGTGAGCGAGAAGAAAGTGGTTGCCGTGAAGGAAGCTTTTCAGAGAAGTCCGCGCAAATCAATTAGACGTGTGAGTTCACAACTGCAAATTTCACGTTCAACTATGCACAGTATCGTACATAAAAGGTTAAGGCTCAGAGCGTACAAGCTACAGCTGGTTCAAAAACTTAGGTGCACTGACAAACCTAGGTTTGACTTTGCCGTTGAAATGATATCGCGCATTGATCAGGACAATGAATTCCTTACACGTGTTGCCTTTTCTGATTAAGCTACCTTCCATACATTAGGAAAAGTTCATAGGCATAACTGCAGGATATCGGGTGAGCAAAATCCACATGCAGTTATTGAACATGAACGCGAAAGCCCAAAGTAAAATGTGTGGTGTGCTTTGACACGAGATTCTGTAATTGGACCTCTTTTCTTTGAAGGGGCTACAGTTACGGAAGCAAGTTACCTTGAAATGTTAGAACAATATGCTGTACCTCGTATACCTCATGGGTACATGTTCCAACAAGACCCCCTCCCAACATTATGCCCGTTGTGTCAAGAACTTCCTAAATAACCATTTCCCTGAGAATTGGATTGGGACGGGGGTCCTATTACATTACCTCCAAAGTCTGTAATGATCCTGAGAGATCATTCTCATTAGTAACGCTAATGTTTACTTACTCAGTGTATATGTGATATATATTATAAAATACATTATTGAATGTGGTGAACTAGCAGTTATGGCCAATGTACATAGTCTGTGCATAGCAACGATTATGCATCTTGTTTATGTGTCTTATGGATGATTTAAGTTTTGATCATGTAATCCACCTTGTTACAAGTTTGAATATATTTATTATGAAGTTCCAATCTTGAGATGTTTATTTCTGTTTATGTCATTCATATTAGGACATAACAAAATGGCGACGAGGATTAAAGAAGATAAATAATTACTACTGTAAGTAGAATTATAGTAATTAATTCCAAGTGAGCAAGTATGGAAAAACACATAAGTTTTATACCTGCATTTGAGGCTTATGACCCAAGCCAGGGTATAAATTCGTATATTAAAAGATTCAAGGCTTTTATTGAGGCTAACGATATACAAGAAAGGAAACGAGTGTTTACTTTTATTTCTGTAATCGATAGTTTACCATATCAAGAGCTGGAACACAGATTAAGTCCAAAGGATCCACAAGATTGCACCTTGGAGGAACTCTTGGATACATTGCGAAAAATATATGCACCACAGGTTAATAAATGGATTCAACGATTCGCTTTTATGCAAATAAAACAAGAGCAAGGTGAGACAGCTACATCGTACATAAATCGTTTAAAAGTTGCTGCAATAACTTGTGAGTTTACAACAGATGAATTAGACACTCGTCTTAGAGAAAAACTTGTGTTTGGACTACCCGATAGTATACTAAAAGATAGATTACTGTCAGACATGCCCAACACATTCGAAAAGGTTTGTGATGTAGTACTCCAACATGAGATAATACGCACAAATAAAAATAAAGTCAATCAAAATGCATTTTGGTAGGTGAAAATAAAGAAATACAAAGCTCACGTAAATTCGGTACAAACAATTCGTTTGCTAAAGCTCATTTTTCAAAGAATCAACAAGATACAAGAGAATCAAGATTCGGAACAAATAATGCATACAAAGGCATGTCACAATCTAAATCCCATACTGCATTTAGCCAAAAATTTGTATCACGGCAAAATCAGGCAAATGATATAAAGAAATACAAGGCTCACGTAGATTCGGTACAAACAATTCGTTTGCTAAAGCTCATTTTTCAAAGAATCAACAAGATACAAGAGAATCAAGATTCGGAACAAATAATGCATACAAAGGCATGTCACAATCTAAACCCCATACTGCATTTAGCCAAAAATTTGTATCACGGCAAAATCAGGCAAATGTAAGCGCTGTGCAAGGTTAGGTTGTACATTCAAAGAGAACTGTAAGCGCTGTGCAAGGTTAGGTTGTACATTCAAAGAGAACTGTCCTGCATTCAATGCTATTTGCAGTATCTGTAAGAAGAAAGGACATTTCTTGGCTGCATGTTTCGAAAGAAATAAACAATGGAAGGAACCGGCAGTCAATTTATCTAGTATTTATAAAGGAAATTGTGAAATGAGAAACAGTAATTTGGAGACCAAATGTAATGGTTATGGAGAACGCAATTCTCAACTTAGCTTATTCTCTGTGCAAGAAGATAGCGCATATACTTTTTTAACTACAAACACGCAACAAATGTACAATAAAAAAGCAAACGAATCTATTTGTAATTTGCAACACGCATCTGATCAGATTTCATTGAGAAATGAACGTTTACCTTTGTACATTGATATTATAATACAAGACCAATCGTTAGAAGCTATTGTCGATTCTGGTAGTTTTGCTAATTTCATTTCAAAAGATTTGTTAACTAATCTTATTGGCAACTTCACACTGAGTCCGTTATTAAATTCATATACTTCGATATCAGGTGAAAGATTGTGTTTATTAGGCCAATTAAACTTAAAACTTTACTATCATGGCAAAATGTACATGATGCCTTTTGTTGTTGGCGATAAGATTAATACAAATATATTAATTGGCAGAGTTGGAATGAACATATTATTTGGTGATTGGCGCAGCAAACTTCTAAATGAGTTTCCTGAAACTGATTACATTCAAAATGAAGATTCTACACATGCTTGCTTAGGTCTGGAATCAAAAGATTCGCTACCAGATGCTTGTTCAAAAATTCAGCGTTTAGGCATAATGGATACTCCAAAGGTACATGTACAGAAGATTGATGACGTGGGTGAATGTTCACGAACATCAAATGTGCAAGGGCAAACTAGCAAAGTCATGATTCTGAACAAACATAAAGCCGACGTACATAATTCAAGTAATGTAAAACAAATGAACATTGAAGACTGTCGTTCACAATTACTGACATGTTTTGCAGAATTGTTTAATGAGGATATTAGTACACCCATTAAAGATTTCAAGGTATCAATACCTTTACAGAAGAATGCTAGGCCTGTGTTCAGGAAAGCGTACAGAATAGCATATTCATTACGAGATCAAATAAAAGAAGAAATAGATAATATGTGTAAGCAGAATATTATAGCTCCTATAGAACATTCAGAATGGGCAAGTCCTATTGTGCCAGTTAAGAAATCAAATAATTCTATACGTATCTGTGTAGATTACTCGAAAACGGTCAATTTTCAAACCGATGGTTTGGTGTATCCTCTACCAGATTTTCCTGATATTTTACAAAAAGTTAAAATAGGAAGGTACTACACCAGGCTTGATTTACGTTCAGCATTTTTACAAGTTAGTTTGCAACCAGACTCACAAAACATATTATGTTTAAATTATGATTCTCACTTGTACAGAATGCAACGTTTACCATTTGGTACAAATGTTTCGTCTCAGCTTTTCCAACAGGTAATTGATTCAATTTTAACAGGATTGGAAAGAGTTGCAGCATTTATTGATGATGTTATCATTTCTGGAGATAGTGTACAAGAATGTTTCCTAAGAACAAAACAAGTTCTGGAACGCTTTAAAGATTATAATGTTAAGGTCAATTTTAGTAAATCTGAATTCCTAGTGCAAGAAGTGATTTACTTAGGAAGACGTTTCACGGCAAATGGAATCACACCAACTGAAAAGCATGTGCGTGCTATTTTAGAAAGTCCAGAGCCAAAGGATAAGGTTCAACTACAAAGTTTTTTAGGGATGGTTGCATTTCAAAGCCGTTTTCTACACAACTTGTCATCTACAATACCACACCTATATTGACTTCTGAGGAAAGGCGAAAAATGGTTGTGGTCTAATCAATGTGTATCGGAATTTAAGGCTGTTAAAGATAAGATTGTTCAGACACCTGCTATAATTCCTTTCGATCCTTCAAAAGAAATAATCCTAGAAACGGATAGTTCTTGCTACGGTGTTGGAGGACGATTAGGGCACAAGATAGATGGCGAATATCGAACGGTGGCGTGTTTTTCAGCCACACTTTCACCTGCTCAGAAGAATTACTGTCAGGGAGAAAGAGAGGCATTAGCCATTGTTTCGTATGTTAAGCATTTTTATTTATATCTGGCAGGTCAAAAGTTTACAATATACACTGATTCAACGACTGCGAAATCATTGCTTGATTCTAATACACCAGTGCCAATGCAACACAATGCACGTTGGCAGAGGTGGAAAATATTCATGGCATCTCTGAATTATGAAATAATGTATTCTAAAAAGGTTCCAATAGCAGACGCTTTGTCAAGATTACCACTACCTGAAGAATTGCAATCAGATTTTGTTTTAACAGCGTATGCAGATCTAGAACAAAAGTTACAACCGTTACGCATATCTGAGATCAAGGAGCATACAAAAAGCGATGAATTGTTGTCTAAAATAACAATTTACGTTAAGAATGGTTGGCCAAGAGGAATTGATCCACATATGAATGAGGAAGCAATAGCTTTATGGAAGAAACGTCTGGAACTGCCAACAGAAGATGGATTGTTGATGTGGGGAAATAGAATTGTATTGACAGAGACACTGCGATGCAAGTTTCTGACTCAAATTCATGGCCTTCACAGTGGCGTAGTGAGATTAAAACAGATTTGCAGAGATTTAGTTTGGTGGCCTAAAATGACTTCTGACATTGAAAGTTTTGTTGCAAAATGTGATGCTTGTCAGACGAATGCAAGAGCTCCAGCAAAACGTCAATTTACATCATGGACACCGACATCACAACCCATGGAACGTGTACATGTCGATCATTTCTATTTCAATGGTTATTTATTCCTGTTGTGTGTTGATGCTCACACGAAATTTTTGAATGTTTGGCAATGTTCTAATTTAACGGCTCAGGAAACAATTAGACATTTAAAAAGCCAATTTTACATACTTGGTTCTCCAAAAGAGTTAGTCTCAGATAATGGACAACCCTTTGCAAGTGAACAATTTAAGATGTTCTGCCAAAGGTTGGGCATTGAACTAAAGCATTCCTGCCCATATAAACCTTCGGGAAACGGGTTGGCTGAGAGAACAGTCAATACCGTGAAAAGGTATCTAACCCTCATAGGAGATTTTCCAAAAGGGGATGTTAGAAAATTAAATACTGAAGTAGAATCACTACTGCGTACAGTAATACACTGGCATAACAACACTTCATTGCCATCAACTGGAACATCTCCAAGTTCATTAATGTTTTCTTACAACACTGCAAGTAATATAATCATTAAAGATGACACTAAAAATGTTCATTATGAATGTGAGAAATTTTTAATTGGAAGTAAAGTATATTATTACTGCCCTGAAAGAAAGATATATCGGAAAGGAGAGATTATTGAAAGATGCAGTTTTGCTGTGTATAAAGTAAGAGATGTAGAAAGTGGCAGATACAGAAATGTACACTATTCATTTTTAAAGATTCTTCATGAAACAGGAGGAGATTCAAATCAGTCCGAAATACCCAAGGAATATGACGATAGTGCATATCATGCATATTTATATCCTCCGATTAAAAATGAAATGCATCGGCAGGAACTAATCGACAGTGAAGAATACAATGCTCACAGTTCGTCTCCGAAGCAAGAAAGTAGATCATATTCGAAGGAAGCGAGCAGACGTGGTCCAGGAACAAGTTTGTCTTCGAAGGGAGGAAGTGATTTTGTAAGAAGGAAATCTGAAAGAGTAAAAAGGCCAAGAGTGTTTTACCCCTCATAAGTTTGTTTTCTCTAGAAGGGGAGAAGATTGATATATATTATAAAATACATTATTGAATGTGGTGAACTAGCAGTTATGGCCAATGTACATAGTCTGTGCATAGCAACGATTATGCATCTTGTTTATGTGTCTTATGGATGATTTAAGTTTTAATCATGTAATCCACCTTGTTACAAGTTTGAATATATTTATTATGAAGTTCCAATCTTGAGATGTTTATTTCTGTTTATGTCATTCATATTAGGACATAACAATATGTAACCATGTTATTATGTTCAAAGTTATTTTATTTATTTGTTCAATGTTACATGTGTTAATACCTGCTTGATAATTGTGTTCATCAGTAGTAATTTATTATTATTCTGTTAAGGCCCTGCGTTGTCGCAAAGAATATGTATTATTTATCTGATAATTGTATATTAACGTTTAGCACACGTTTAATATTATATGTATTTATCGTTTGTACCTTGAGCACGTAGTTCAATCGTCTGCCGGAGAGATGGCCTTGCCTGCTCTAGCACGGTTCCACGTAGTTCGCGTGAACGGCGCTAGAGGCGCTACCTGAACCGAGGCTATATAACTAGCCGCGGAGCAGATTTTCTCCAGTTGAAATTCAGACGCAGCCCAGGTTTTTGCTGGCTCGCCAGTTTTTACCCTTGGAGCTTCCCTTCTCTTTCTCTTCTAGTTTTTTCAACATCTTTCCTAATTTCGACACTTGGTGAAAGTCTTCTTAAACAGGACTATAAACCAGGAAGCATGAAATCCGATATCCTTGTAGGTAGTTAGCAACTAGTGCATGCCTGCATGAATGGAGCTCTACTCAAAGGGGCCACATCCGGCGCTAATCTGGATTTGACTCTCCGAGAAGGGCTACCCCCTGGCTGCAACCAAACCCGGCCGCTTTAATCAGCCTCACGAGGCAAAGTTAAGGCACCAGGCAAGGTTAAAAGCTGGAATGGGATAGTTGGCGGTTGACAAAGGTCGGGCACCACTCACCCCCGCGAGCTCCTTTGGGGGCGTTTTTTTTCCTTTCTTTCTTTTTTTTTTCTTTTCTTCAGTTGGCTTTCAGGTCGGCTCACGATAAGATCTCTCTTACCAACTGACCCGGAAGAAAGGAGCACTCCACTCTAGCGAGAGACCAAGCTCCCTAGAGAAGTCGCACTCCGCTTTTCAGCGAGAGAGGTTGAACTCTGCCTTTGGCAAGATAACCCACTCCACTTTCGAGTGAGAGATACCCCACTCCGCTTATTGGCGAGAGAGAACAACTCCACTTTAGAGTGAGAGGACCCGCTCCGCTTGCTGCGAGAGGTTTCCTCCCCCTATCAACCTGCAGCACCCCGCCAGGGTAGTGTGGCGTTGGGTTTCCAAGCAACTGCTCAGAAGGTAAAATTACAGGTCAGGGGAAATACTACGGTTATCGTGAGGGTCACCCTAATAAATGCTCCTTTGTTCCCCGAAAGCCAACAGTTCCCTGCAGCTACAGAAGTCGGCGCTAGTAAAGGACTGCACTTCCTGACGTTTGTTGGAGCTAAGGATACTACCCCAGAGGGCAGCAACAGCAGCAGTGTATCTGTTCCCAGTTTACGGCAGTTTGCAGAAGCCATTCTCCCCCCCCCCCCCCATTGTGTGGCAATATATTGGCCAAGTGAGTATAATATCTTATACGGGCGTGTGCTAAACTTACAACGTTTATGGTTGCATAAGTGTATCCAGCTACATTCATTAAACTTTCTCTAACGTTGGACAGTGTACTTATTCCCGAAACCTGAGTGAAATAGAGTCTCATACCACCGCTGGAGAAAAGGTTAGCATAATGGGTAAAACTTTGCAGAGCGTATGGTGCTACTGATTGGTCGTGGCCAAGTTAGTAGACTTGCATCGAGCTGACGTGCTCGTGTAGGTGTAGTAGGCACTTTTCTCGAGCAGGACGTTGCAAGTCGCCCGACTTGACTCCTCTGGACTATTTTCTGTGGATGTATGTCAAGACTATTGTCTATCGAACACCTGTTCAAGGGTTGGACGATCTACGAGAAAGTATTATCAATGCATGTGCGTCTGTGACACGTGAAACGTTGCGCAACGTATGGATTGAGATTGAGTACAGACTTGATGTTTGTCGAGTCACCAAAGGAGCTAACATTGAGATCTACTGAGGTGAGCACTGCAATTTTATTTTGCTTATCATAAAATTCTATGATTCCCTCTTCCAAATAAACGTAAACGAACATTTCTATCACCAACGGTTGCCAGTTATTCAAATTTCTTATTGGTATATTTTCATCCGGACACACTTCAGGCATTACTCAACTTCAGCATAGGAATAACATCAAAGATTGATCAGAAAGTACGAGAAAGTTATATCAAGTTTATAATAAAATTAATAAAGGAGAAGGTCTAAATATGGGCGAAGGTTTAAATATGGGTTTTCTAATTATCAGCGCTCCCGGGTGCTGCAGCCTGGCAGAGGCTATGGGAACTGGTTATCTGTCAAGGACAAAGGTTGCGGCGCCAATTCGCAAGAGAAAGTGGTGGTTAGTTTCGGCCTTGGACGCTGTTATAGAATTTGCGACCTCCGAAAACTTTCTGCAGGTATGTTTTAACTCAGCGTTTTCTAAATTCTCATCTGCTTGGTTATTAGCAGTACATAAAACAAATGTGGGCTTTTATAATGCCATGATTTGTTTGTGAAATATGTACCACAGAGAGCGAAAATAAATTGAAGAAGAAAAATAGCGTGATGGTCTAAATATGGGCCATGACATGAGGTATAATGTTGAGGTCACATTTTCAACAAATATTTGGATGTTTTTTCTTAATTTCGATTTTTCCCATTCCGCGTGATTTTCAAAATAACAGATTATTCATAAATATGAATTTTATTATGTTTTAGCGATAAATGACTGTTTTTTTTATTTCAATTGATTTTTTGTGATATTGCAACTAGTAGCCCATATTTAAACCACAATTTTGAAATATATCATTTTAACATTTTTTGAAAATTGCTTTTTTTAAAAAAAAAAAATGGAGACCTTCTATACTTCAGCATGCTATTACATTTAAGTAGCCTATATATTTCATAGATATTCATTTTAAAGGCAGATGCTTGATATATTAATTTTTTTCCTCCAAAAATGACAACGTAAAAGGGGGGCCCATATTTAGATCTTTTCCTCTACCATTTGACAGCGGAAGATAATATTTCATATATGATGTTATGATGTATCATTTATGTGATCATCCTTTAATAAATAATAATAATAATAATATTACAAAAATTTTATAATTAGACCTAACCGAAATTTCGGGAAGTGGGGGGAGGGTAAACTGATCTCCTTCGGATGTCCTGTTTTTGGTTTGAAATCTTATGGTCACCCTAATTATATACAGCCCCTATGCATTAAGCAAGCGTGGATTTTGTAGCGACGTCTGTAAAGGTTAGAAATCTTGTCAAGAGGATTGAAACACCTAATCCAACAACAAAGGTTTGAAAGAGGATTTTAGAACAATCATTTGGGGAATTTTCAGTATGAAGTAGGAGCAGAACAGGCAGCCAGAAATGTCAGTGGATGGACAAGGAGTTAACTGTGATTCCAAGAATGGAACCTGTTTCGCACAAATTTCAGGAATTCCAAACGTTTTAAATTTCTGTCTTAGTTATCTGAAGGAAGATTTACTTCACCATTGTATTTTTGTAAAGATTTGAATAAGTATTTGTAAATCAGTGCCCGATTTCATTGAACTTGCATTAATATAACGTGCCAGAATGTTCGGGAGAAGGGTGTTGAATCCTTAGTTCCCACTTAAAGACGGCAATAGCAAATAACAACCATTAAAACAGTTGTGTAACCTCAAGTCTTAATGCTATAAGTACCGTAATACATATATTGCAGGTATATGAGAGGCATTACTAACACTCCAAAGAGCAGGGTACATTAACGCTACATCTCAATGAATTACAATAAAGACAGCAATAAAGATTGCGTCTATGCACAACGCACAATAATCCATTCATTCGCATTTGCCCCTTTACGCACATTGTACTGCCACTGTTCCAGCTTTCCGCCTCGTTGTTTTAAAACCGTTTCCCTCTGATTACCGTGTCAGCGTCTCCATGCGAGGAATAACTGGAGTCCAAGAGAATATATAAATACATTATCTACAAGGTGTTCCAAAAGTCTCATACAGTTGAAAAATTGTGTCTCATAAATGTCCTTTTTGCAGGGTGAATGGAAAGAAGTTTGGACGGAGAGCATTACAACATCAAATTATAGATAAACCTTTGGTTTGGGATCTTCTGATGTATCCGTGGTGTTAAAATTAAGGTTACTGCATCTTAACCTCGTGGGCTTTTATCCAACATGCAGCCCATTAATATGCCATGTATGTTTATTCATTTCAGGGGCTTTCCATCACATCACAACAATGCCCAAGTATCCTATTGTTGCCATACTTATAACTTCCCTTCCTTGCATCGTCTTCAAATCTACAACAACGTTAAATATTACGTCTCTGCTTCCGCTGTGTACGATTTCCCCCCATGATCATAGTAGTGCGCACGGCAGATCCCAGGGGTGCCTGGCCACACCCCTAGCGTGTCTTCTAAAATATAATAATGTAGAAACTATCATTAATATAATAAAAATACTATAATTTCCAGGTTTCGTTTTGTTTGAGATGTCCCTCTCGCTCACTCTCTCTCTCTCTCTCTCCGAAACAATCTGACATTGTTTACTTCAGGGCCGGGATTTTGATGACACACAGTCTTTTTTTCCTGGTGTAAAATGTATTGTTCTTAAGTATTAAAATCCTGAATATGAACCTTTGATTGTAAAAATGTGAATTTTACTGTGCATGTTTTCGTCACATTTTCTATTTTGTAAGTTTTAGGCAATTTTTAACGTTTCACGTCATTTTTCGGCCATTTTTCGTTTTCCATCTATTTCTGGTCTTTTGTTTTGGTGTAATTGCAAAAAAAAGTAATATAATTGCATTATGTTTCCCTCACTCTTTTTTAGCCAGGAACTGACATTTATCGCCTTGATGTCCGTAACAATGAAATCAAAAATTCTATCGCCACGTGATTATAGAAACAAAGCAACATGCCGCTGGACATTACTTACAGCAATAATTTTGAATAAGTTAAGATTTTTATACTTAAAATTCCACATACACCTTGAAATTTTAATTCTAACGTTACAAAAAAAGAACTATGTCATACACTGAAATAAAGACAAAATTTTTATGTCATTTTTTAGGTAATTTTATAGATCATTTTTCAGATATTTTAGTAATAATAATAATCCGTGGCTCGAAAGCCCTTGAAGAGCCTTGACCACCAGTCTCCTAGAGATGTGGAGATCTTCAACCAGTAATGGAGTGACGTGGGGTCAACACGTCAAACCCTCGGCTGTTATACAGATTTCTGAGACTGGGTTACGCTATTCACTCGTAGCTCCCCAATTGCCTCACGATGGTGGGTTGCCATTGGACCTATACACAGACCGAAAACCTAGAGACTGAACCCATGCGGACTCGAACCCGTGCCGTCCCGCAGTCGGAGCCCAAAGGACAGTGCCTTAGACCACACTGCCACGGAGGAGGACCTCAGATATTTTAGGTCATCAACATCCGGGCCCTGAATTAATCACGCAGAAAAGAAGAAGTTTTCCACATTATAAATAGCACAGAGTATTAACTATCAAGTGACCAGGTATGATAATGCGAATTAGAAAACGTGGAAGAACGAAACCTACAGATTTATTTATTGAGAGAAATTCGACTCTAGAGATATAGAGGTGCATTGTATTACATTTGATCTAGTTGGTCATTCTGTACTAGTATTGATTTGCAATTGTTCACTTTCTATATTTTAATAATATGAGTATAAATATCGTCAACATGATAGGAAAACCGGTGCAAAAGTGATAACTACAGAACGGATTTCAAAGCGCAAAATTGTGGTCGAAAAAAAAAATGTTCCGAAAAGGTTTTCAAGAAGGAAAACAGACAAGAGGAAGAGGAAGGGATTATCTACGAAGTGAAATGTAAAGAATGTCAGAGTGTGTACATAGGAGAAACGAAAAAGAGGCTGAAAGACAGGTTGAAACGACATAGGGATGATGTACGACTTAAGAGAGAGAGAAATGCGATATTTAAACACACGAGAGAAACAGGACATGACATAGAGTGGGATGAGGCTGAGCAGATAGGAAGGAAGAAGAGAATGCTAGTGAGAAAATGGAAGGAGGCCAAGGAAATAGAGAAGAAAGGTGAAGAAGACACATAACTGGAATTGGGGACTGAAGTTAAACAAAGAATGGAAGAAGGTGTTAGAAAGAGTGGAAAGGACAAGACAGAAAGAGGAGAGAAGAAAGAAGAAGAATGAGGGAAAAAGAGTGTGAGATAAAGAGTCCAACCACATTCTCTTTCAGGTGAAACTACAGTTGACAAGGGAAAGCTACCTGCTAGAATGTTCCAGAACAACTTTCTAATAGTCTGGAGGGGAGTAATGTTTCAGTATATATATCGTCCTGTTTTGTACCTTGTTACATTTGTACTTTGTACAGAGTCTGAAGAAGACCTTGCTAGAAGGTTGGAACGTTACGTTTGTTTATGTTTTATAATAAAATAAATTTCTGCCTTGGTCAGCGTATTGAGTTTTTCAAAAAAGGTATAAAACAAAGTGCCTTTATTCAGGTCTAAAGCAGTTACATTAACATTTTTTATTCAATACTGTAGCAAATAACACAACTAGTAATAATTACATAAAGTAACCAGTACAGCAAGATCTCAATAAGCCCGACCCCAATAAGCCGGACTTCGCTTAAATCGGACAGGTGAAAAAAATGAAGAATGCAAGGTTTTAAATGTGGCTACAAGTCAACAAGCGAACTTCCCAAAGAAAAGGCAGTCAACCACTGATGAAATTCTGTTTCCCGTAGACTTTGTACTGTACTGTATAGTGTATTTAGGTCTACGTCCTTTAAATACACCATAATAAACGTGTTTTCTGTTCTATAAACGGAGTTTTAAAGCACTTTCTACTGTTCTTTTAGTTAATTTAAGTTAATCCGGAATATCGTTAAACCGTTCAAGTTATTCCCCATTAGTGATTAACAAGGGTTTACTGTATTTAGGAAGCAAACGTGGCATTTAACTGGTTTTAAACAAATTGTGGTATTGAATTATGCTCAACACTTCTGTTTTCGAATGTAAGTCGCTCACGCTTTGGGCTCAGCTTACATTATCTTCCTACATTATCTTGGGAACTATTGGTGCTTCAATGATTATATTATACCATTTTATAGCACTCGTTCTGATGTACAAAATTATACTGTAAGATTTTATGTAGCTGCCCAAGAACAGTGAAAATCATTTATTTTTATGTCCAATATCTTAACAAAAATGAAAGACAAGGAAGGAAAAAGATGCTGAATCATCAAAGAGGGGTAAAAGATGAAAAATGTGCTAATCTCACGAAAAGGTGCAGCAAAATGTGTTCATTTTACTTGATTTCATGCTCTAATATACTCATCTCAAAAAATTTAATATTTATGTACCTAATAGTTTCCGTGAAAAAGAAATATGAAGTAACGACAATTAGGCTAACATTGTCCACATAAGCAATTGAAACTCCCCTAAAGGCACCCCCAAACAAATTAGCATTCGCACGCCTCTGCCTGTGATGATACAATCACTTGGAAATGAATAAAGGTGACGACGGTGTGTTGCGCAACGCAGGATCAGGATTGCATGGCAAGCAGCTGATTACATCACCCTTTGTTCGTTTAGGGTTGAGTTTTAATCTTCTTGACAGAGCATTAGGATCTGAGAAAATAAATACGTTTCAAGTACATGAATAAATATCAATGCAAAAATGTTAACATAAGAAATATAATTACTGCATGCTCGTTAGATGGCACTTTTCTGCATAATATACATCGTGTTATTTTTGTAAGCTTCAGTAGTCTCGGATCCTTCAAATTTGTAAAAAAAAAAATTAACAATGTTTATCTGCTCTAAACTATGCATCAACCTGTTTCAAATGAAGTTGAAATATATAGTTTTTACAATAAAATATTCGAAAACACTTAGTTTATGTTTTGAACACCTGAGACTATCCAAGAATAAACGCAATATAAGGACATTAGGAAATGCGTACCCTTTTCGTATTTTAGGCCATTATTGACATTTTAGAGCGTCTAATTTTAGAGCTATGTGCTTTCCAGATTGCGTAGAGGTAACGTACTTACCTTGTAATTAAAGGATCCCGGTTTTTGATACCCGGTGAGAGCACATAGTTCCTTGAATCATACTTTAACCTCTAGGTCCAGTCCCGATTAGCCTATATGTGCATAAAGTGCACTCAAAACAAGAACTCAAAATTAGAACTGAAAGTTGGAGATACGGCTAACTTGTGTCCAGGGTTAGCAAGGTAATTTACTCGTTACGATTTTTACGTAAATTACGCGTAATTTACTAGTAAGTTATTTCACGTAGAAAACCAGTTTTATACCAACATGTAAAAACTAATTTTCTTAAATTAGTAACATAAAAACTAATTATATTACATTCTAATCTTTAATTGTCTTACATATTTCAGCACAAAATCATTCTTGTTTACACAGCACCTCACGCCCTCACCCTCACTAAAAGATTTTTAAAAATAGACCTGTTCTTCCACATATTTTTAAACATTGAGAAACCTGTTGATATGTACTTCTTGCACATTACGTAACGATTAAAGGCAAATTATTCCGATTTAATTTCAAAATTTTAGTAACAGTTTCAAATTCCTTTTCCATGCGTGTTGTACACTTGCTTCATTAAATTTGTGTTTCAAATCCACTTTATGCACAGTAAGTCTAATCGGGACTGGACCTACAGTTGGGATACGAACCACTATGTGCCTTCACCGGAACCCCTTGATTTCAAGGCTAGGACGCTACCATTGCGCCACAGGGCACTGTACACTTGCATATGGTAATTATGATGTGAATATCAATATGGTCGTTTGTAAAATTCTAATAATAGAGTAGCCCCCGATATACGTAATACGCGACTTAAGTAAATTCGCATTCACGTAATAACTGTCTCTCACAAGACATTCTTTTTTATTTGAAAAGTGGGATTTCAGTTTGTTCTTATATTCTTTTATATATTTTTCATACTTTTATAGTTTATATCCGAGCAAATGCTGCTGCATAATGTTTGATTTATAAAATAATACTATTTAAATAATATATATAATAATAATAAATATTGCAGTTTCTTACGAAGTTACACTTAAGCAATTTACAAATTCGACTTACGTAAAATTCAAGTTACGTAAAGCTTTTCGGAACGCATTACTTACGTAACTGTGGGGGTTACAGTACCAGAACGCATAGAAATTCGGAAAGAAAGTTTTTGAAGCCTTTTTTGTGCTTTCTACCACTGACAAATGACATACATAACAATTACCATCGCAAAAATACACGTTTTGTTTTAATTTGTATGTTTCTTTCTAGTTTTCTACGTAATTTACGCATTTTACGCGTGCTCACGCGTCATTTACGTGTCTTGTAGAAAACTTTTCTTTACATGTAATTGCACAATCCTGCTCGTGTGGCAACAATGCAATTTTGGTTTCAATGCAGAAATTGACTAAGATCATAAATTTTCGCTGCAATCCAACTGTGTAAGAAATGACAATGATTGTTTTTAAGGTGTTAAAGACCATTGCATAATTACCATAATTAATGTAATTCTTTAGAAATATACATCTTTGAGGCGAACGAAACAATATAATCATTATCTATGTTTATGAATAATATAATATTCAAATTTAGTGCATATTATTGAATACTCAATTATTAGTAGTATCGGGTAGACTTCTCGACTCGAACCAACAGATGAATGACTATTTTTTAAATAATTGTCTTTAGTTTTTACATTTCATGTAGTTAATATACTGAAATGAATATAACAATTATTCTATTTTTCTTACTAAGCTTTGCGCAGGTGGTTCAACGTTTGAAATTTGAGAAGACATTTTAGTTATGACGTCTGCAAAGTCTCATTTACAAATCTTATTTTTTGAATTATGAAAAATCATGGAACAATTTATTGTTCGGATTAAATAGCAGAATATGAAACAAACGGAAATGAAACGCTCCGGCCGCCTTTACCTCCCAGGTACTCATTGATTTGAGGCGGGGTGAGCCTCAGAGCCGCCCTATACGGGGACATGGCCGGAATAATTCGGACCTTATATCACCCACCCCATGAATCGAACCCGGGTTTCCCGCGTGGCAATCCGACGCCATTCCGACTTTTTTTTTTAAAGACCTCTAAGTTCCAGCCTTCCCCACAAATCATACTCGTATCAATTAATCTGAAATCTATTTTTCAATCACGACAGACTAACAAAAACATCCATGTCTTAACCGGGATTCGAACCCGGGACCTCTGCGTCGTAGCTGTCTGTGCTAACCACTCCACAACGGAAGTCGACCACCTCGGCTCTCTATACATAATCTTGCCTAAAATTCCCGTTTTTGGTAACTCTTGCTTATTCCAGCTTTGGCTCTCTCAACAGTACATTGCAAAAGTCAGTCCCTTGCTTTGTGAATGTCCGTTCAAGAATTTAATCTTATCATCATCATCATCATTGTCGCGATTAGCCGAAACTAACAGGTAAGCAGTGCGAATACAAACAATTCAATAAGTATGGAGCTGACTAAGACAATTTGATGCTTTTCTTATCTGTAGTATATTCATGCACTATGCACTAAATTTTAGTGCTTGCATCAAGAACAAGACTATCATGGAGTTTTAATTTTTGTTGACGTTTCGGCATCTTTGATGTCCTGCCTTCGAGTTATGAATTTTGCCCTCTTATTCTTACGCTTGTTGCGTAGAAATTCTTGATGAGTCCCTCCTTTCACACAAATATCGGGTTACTAGTAAATTTTCCCCTATGATACATGACCAGCAACACGTATGTAAGATAATCTCTAATGTACGCACTACATCACAGTCAGATATACACAGGTTTAGACCCAATTTACTTATGCTACATTTAGATGGAGGCAATTAATTGATAGTACAGTAAAACCTCGTTAATCCGGACTAATGGGGGGATAAGTTGACCGGTTTAACGAAAGTCCGGATTAACTGAAATAACCTAAAAGAACAGTAGAAAGTGCATTAAAACTTCGTTTATAGCAACAAAACACGTTTATTATGGTGTATTTAAAGGGCATAGGCCTAAATACAATATACAGTACAGTAAAACGTAAAGCAATACGACAGTACATACGCGATACCCATAATATGGTGATGTGCCCGACGAACATAAAACCTTGCATACTGCTTTCTTTTTTCCTTTTGTTTGTCCGGATTAAGCGAAGTCCGGCTTAACGAGGTTTTACTGTATATACTATCTTTAACATGATATATTGATTCAGCCACTGACCGAAATAGATGCTGGTTGACTGTATGTGATGTTACATTTAGTTTCATAATATTATTGATCAAGACGCTCCAATTTGTGTGTATGTCTTCTTCGGTTCCTTCGTTCTATGTTGCGAATTGTAGGATTTGGATGGTGACGCTGGTTCGTACAAAATTTGATTTTTTTCCTCTCTGCGTGAAGTCGAATGCTCTTGGTCGAGCATTTCTCGAATCTGCTTCTTGGAAACATATCTATCTGCGTCTTTTATTATTCGCTTTATTTTTTATATACCAGGCTGTCCCAGAAGTCCTGCACCATACAAGGGGGAAAATGAAACACAGAATATCAGAAACAAAGACAGACTTAATTCAGCAAAGTACAGGCCTCCATGTGCAATTACCTCCATCCATCTCTGCGACAACAGTTCAATCTGATGGCGATACCAGGTGGCAGGTTTAGAATTGAAAAACTCATGACAGGCAGAATTTACCTCATCATATGAACTGAAGGGCCGACCACACAGGAAATGTGAGAGAGAGCGAAACAAACCATAATCCGATGGTGCAACTTCCAGACTATAGGCGGGATGAGGTAACAACTCAAATCCGTCAAGCTCAGCTAGTGTGTTGGTCACTCTTCGAGACCGGTGACTGGAAGCATTGTCATTTTACATCAGTAACCTCTTCCTCCTCGTTAATGTTGGGTATTTCCCGTTCAGAATGGCATACACTCGGCGTCATTGTTCAGAATACAGTTCACCTGTTACAGCATGACCTTCTGGAACAAACTCATAATGGACAATCCCGTCAATATTACACCACACACTCAGCATGAGCTTTTTCCCAAATCTGTCCTGTTTCACATGGGCAACGGCCTCCTGTCTTCTTTTCACCCACTGTTTACGTGTATCAGGGTTTCTCGTCTCCTGTTACAATTCTCCTCCAAAAATGAAGATCACGCAGGTTTTGTAGCAATGTCTGGCAAATTGCAATTCTGCGCTTAGCCTGCACCTCTGTCAGCTCTTGCGGACTTTGTCGAGGTTGTTTATTGGTGTAATCCATGTCATGCAAGCGACGGTTTACTGTCGATTTGGATTCCCCAACCACTCTTGTTAACCCACGTGTGCTGGATTGTGGTGTAGCATTCACAGAATCCTGCAGAGACTCGTGAATGTCCATCGGAGGTCACCCCGTGCGAGCCTTGTTCTCGAGGTGTAGATCGCCTGAAGCGAATTTTTTAAACCAACGGGAAGCTGTCGATCGATTCACCACTTCTTCGTTCTCCACACGACAAATTTCCTCCGCTGCCGCTTTTGCTGTTAGTCGTTTTTTCCATAAAAAACGTAGCACTGCACGAAGTGCAATTTGGTCTTCACTCATCGTACCCACTTTAACTTCACGGGAACACTCGCTAGACATGCTGTGCGTGTCTTCACTTGATCCCACGAATCTGTCCTCTATGCCTGCCAACAGCCTTTCACTGGTAGCACAACCTACCCTCGCAAACTTCACCTCTTGGAGCTCAGTGTGCTGATGGTGCAGGACTTCTGGGACAGCCTGGTATATACTTTGGAGGCGATTTATATAGGTTTTTGCGCGATGTTACCACACTACACAAGCATACGTAATCATTGATCTTGTTACTACATGAAATATTGTAATTCAGTTTTTAATCATGCTTATAAAAGAACACCGTTATTATTATTTCGAGATCTAGTCAACTCTTGTTGTCCCTAACAGCTTACATCTAAATATTTAATAGAACCTTCTGCCCTTTCACAAGTATACGTCGGGAAGTACAGCTCAATCACGGAAGTGACGAAATAACTTGTAGACGATAACCACGAATATTTAAAGTGCAGAACTTCCAGGAAAATATCGTGAGTGATCTTTAAGACATTTGCATAGCATATGTGAAGCACTGAGAGTGAGTGGAGCTGGCATCTAACGAGAAGACATCGAGCTAACTGAACATTTCGTGCTGGCACCTTCACACATGAGTTGAAAATTTTCACGAGTCAAAAGAACGAATTTCAAATTTTGATAAATAAGTATTATTGTTTTAAGATACCCAATCATATGGAGTACATTTTTGGATGCACATTGACTGAAAAAAAAACAGTGAAAAATGGCGTAAGTAAAGGGTTATTTAACGTCGCTTCTCTGACAGTTTTGGCTAATCGCAACGATGAGGACAAGTGATTATATGAAGAAGTTTATGAAGGGACACTCCCAAAAAACACGCATGACCAGGCCCTGAATCGAAGCCGTGTAATACGCTACAAGAAAGTGGTCATGCAGTGCAAACATACAAACACTAAATACAATAGTGTTGAACTATGTAGTGCAATGCAAGGAAAATCATTCTCGCTTTAAAAAACACTCTTTTTGAACTTTTGTAATTATTGCATTGAATTACGGGCTTCCCCGATAGCACAACGGTATCATCATCGCCTTACAATCAAGGGATCCTGGGTGCTGCCACATAGTGGCTCGAATTTGAACTATAGGTTCAGTCACGATTAGCCTATCTGTGAATAAAGTAGGCATCAATCTAAAGTCAAACATCATGAATGACAATGGAATCAAATGTTAAATACGTAATATAGTCAGATTATTTTCATAACAACTCCAGCTGAACGCGCGAGTCCAGTTAGTGAGCCTACCAAGAGTCCAGAGCGCGAGCAACAGGAATAGCGATAGGTGCTGGGTAGAAATGACGCCAACTGCTCGTTTGTTGATTGCCTGCTCCAGGACTTATGACTCGCACCAAAGCAGACAATGCAAGACCGCCAGAGATGTTACGAAAGTAATCTCACTCTACAAGCGACCAGTGATTTATCCAGACACTACAATGATCCTTAACACCCCACCAGATGGCAAATTTTGCATAAACCTCTGCAGGTGACAACAATAAGAAAGTAGCCGAGTTATTTGTTGGGCAAAAAAAAAATGTTAGCTCTGCAACCTGAAGTTCTGCTATTTGAGACGCACATACACGCAAATTACGAAATCATTTCGTCACTTTCATGTAATTATTAAGTCACTTTATTCTTCTGATATAATGTTATCAGGCGGTCTTACCCCTTCATTACATACATTCATATAGCTATTATCTACCTTCCATCTGCCACAGATGTTTTGTCTTGTTAAATAGCCTTGTGATAGGGTTACTAAAGGTCCATGAATATTAAATACATTCAATTCCGGTCCAGGAGAGAAAACCATCAAGCTTAAATGGGTTCTGGACGTAAAGAACATTTTTATGTTTAGAGACTTTCAATTCAGTCCAGGGACCTTTTTCCGGATGAATTTAAATACGGTCGAGGAACCTTCTTTTTGGGATGAATTTATATATTGTCCAGGAACTCTTTTTCCGGATGAATTTAAATACGGTCGAGGAACCTTCTTTTTCGGATGAATTTATATATTGTCCAGGAACTCTTTTTCCGGATGAATTTAAATACGGTCGAGGAACCTTTTTCCGGTTTAGTTAAAAGAGGGTCCAAGTTCAGTACTGAACTGAAACAGTACGCAACTTGCAATGCATTTAAATTGTGCGCGAGAAAAGGTTACGGTCTTGTTAAGGAGGTATCGCGAAAGTTCCACTCAGCGAAATATCCGCTCACACTTCCAAGAACCATTAATGACCCTCCCCTACCTTAAAACAAATCAAATATTCATGTATTATATGTATTTAATATTTGATTCCCATCACACTTTTTCCAGCCTGTGTACTGGCTAAATAATTGAAATATCTTTCAACTATTTAGGCGTGTTTAAAATCTGTTTATAAAAATTTCGTCATAATTTTCTTGCAAGAAAGCTTTGTCATTTCATCGGTTTATCGAGTTTACTGCAGATTTTGTAAGAATGATATCGCTCTGAGACACGATCTAATGTTGCCTGTTTCTTCGTACCTCGTTACTGTGTTCTCGATTCTTGCATCCATCTTTTGGTATGAAGGTTTCCTTCTCATTCTCTTAAAATTTAACTGTGATCTCATGTACAGGAAGCCTGAATTTGTAGCACGTCCAAGCTTCGACAGGAATTTCTTCATTTCCCAGCCATCTCCCGACAAAATAATAAAAAACTCCGATAACTTTGCGTGGACGTGAGCCTCTGATACTCTAACCAACCATCTATTATGTCTTCAGGTTTTGAATATTATGACGAATTTCCTCGTTTTCCCGGTATTCTCGTATTAAGCCAAGCTCTTGGACCTTTCGCCACAGGTATTTCTTCATATGGAAGTAGCAGCCATTCACTTCGATGGAAGGAAACACTTCTTTGAGCGCTGAAATTTCCGCAGCTTCGAAATCTACATTAACTATCTTATGTTTCCATCCTGGCACAGCTTCTAAGATGTCCTGAAATAGTCTTACATACATGCTTCCGCAACAAAGGAAACACGATCGGATGTATGTTCGTCTCTTCGTTGGTGCTCTCAAAATCAGCGTGAATTGTGTAAATTTGGCAGAACTGTTTGCTTGAACCTTTAAAAGTTCCGTCCATGAAAGAGTTGTCATAAATCTGTAAGTTCTCTCTTCCTTTTTCTGCGCGCAGAATAGTAATTCTTTCACCTGAAGTATCGTCTTTTAAAAGAAAACTGCTTCCGTCTGTCATTTTTAACAATTCTTCGTCAAACACGATTTTCTCCCGAGTCTTCGGTTCCTTCTGGTTGCCTCGTGCTGTACTTCTATGGTGGTATAGGATCCTCCTGCCAGCAGACTGGCTTGACATTTCGGTCACGAAGTCGCAGCTTCTGTTATGAAGATCTCCCAGCTCTTCTGATTAAATTTTGGTATTAGAATTAGAAATTATTTATTCATGGGCGAAAATGGGATTGCAGAGTTTGATTCGAAATAATAACTTTCAATGGCGATTTTGTATTAATCTTGTCTTCTTCTCGAGCTCTCTTCTTTGCCTGTAAACAAATAAAGCATATATTTTTTTTAACTTAAACATGAAACAAATTTTTAAAACATGTAACTAATTGTTATATAAACGGTTTTTAATTGAAGTTTCTGTTATTTTTGCAATTTCTGTAAGTGACAGGGGAAAATGTAAATTACTAGCTCACCTGACATCAAAAACTCAACCCGAGGCAGAAATTTATTTTATTATAAAACATAAACTAAACGTAACGTTCCAACCTTCTAGCAAGGTCTTCTTCAGACTCTGTACCAAGTACAAATGTAACAAAGTACAAAACAGGACGATATATATACTGAAACATTATTCCCCTCCAGACTATTAGAAAGTTGTTCTGGAACATTCTACCAGGTGGCTTTCCCTTGTCAACTGTACTTTCACCTAAAAGGCTAAACATATTTTCTTCCATCTAGAATGTAGTTGGACTCTTTATCTCACGCTCTTTTTGCTTCATTCTTCTTCCTTCTTCTCTCCTCTTTCTCTCTTCTCCTTTCCACTCTTTCTAACACCTTCTTCCAGTCTTTGTTTAACTTCAGTCCCCCATTCCAGTTTATTGTGTCTTCTTCTCCTTTCTTCTCTATTTTCTTGGCCTCCTTCCATTTTCTCACTAGTATTTTCTTCTCACTTGCTATCTGCTTAGCCTCATCCCACTCACCTGATGTAAACTCTTCTCTACTTCGAGGCACCCATCATCCTGGGATCCACATGAATGTTCAGTGACACTCAACACTTCACTGTCCCTACTTTTCATTGTCCCATGACACTTCTTCGATTGCTCCCGAAGATATCGCCAAGTGTTAACGCCGTTTGCTGTACTCCTGTACTGCCGGTACGTGTAGCCTTCATATACGCGCGAGGCTCGCCCTTAGTAGTTGTTATAATCTCCATAGTGCACCACACAAAAGTAACACCTGAAATGAAATAAATTAATAGTTGGTGGCGAAGGGGTGCATTGCTCTCAGCGGTGAGTCATACGCAGGTGCGCTTCTTTCCTCCAGCAAGCTGAACGCAAATTTCCCAACATTTAATTTGATCGAAATTTTCACCGAGCACATTTTTCATACATTCAATTATTTGAAGCTCGCGTAAATTTGTTTATAAAACATACACACATAAAATTCGCTATGTGTCAATATACTTATTAGTACCGATATATCGCGATAAAGAAAATGCAACTCCAATTTACTTATAATCTTTAAAAAAAAATCTTAACATATTTCAACGAATGGTACCATTACGTACTGGTAGATGGCAGCAGGAAATACTATCAGAAATATATACATAAAAAAAATATAATTCCAATGAATTTATTTAATACTCACAAAGGGTAAATGTGTAGTGTAAAATCATAAATAAATTGATTCCAGGATAAAATTTTCGTCCAAAATATAACATAGAAGTTATCCAAAAAAGGTAGGTATCACTATTATATAAAATTACAATAAGCATTAGGATAAACACCATGTTATAGTCTACAATGCAAACTTTTAGATTTACTTCACAATCTCCATATTTGTGAAGATATTTCAGTGTAAATGAAGAGTTGAAAACAAAACAAATATCACAAGACTTAAGTGCATCACAAATATAACATAATAAAATGTAATAATGTAATGTAAACTAAACATAATTTACAGAAATTAACAGAAATCATACTTACGTCACCTTCGTCAACAAGATTAATATAAAATCCTGATTGAAAGTTATTAATTCGAATCAAACTCTGCAAAATTAATATAATATGTTCTTTAAAAAAATAACAAAGTTGGATTCATAAACACAACATTTCATACATCATACAAATATCAAGATTTATAAGATTTATTGTGAATCAAAGTTCTGAACAGGTTACAAGTATATATTAGGCCTATATATTCGTGTAATCCTCATACTGGAAGAATTTATTAACTTGTAATTCAAATTGATATTACGTATTTAATCCATTATCGGCATTCATTCAAATTAGTTGAAATTAGTCTTTTTTTGTTTTGTTGCTTAGTTTAATTTTAGGAAATTTCAACGTTTGTTTCTGTTTGTACCGTTTTTCACATAAAATCGCTAGTTTTCGGCTGG
The DNA here is from genome assembly GCF_977018435.1 of Lepisma saccharinum. NCBI lineage: Eukaryota > Metazoa > Arthropoda > Insecta > Zygentoma > Lepismatidae > Lepisma > Lepisma saccharinum. The sequence goes on from NC_139249.1 coordinate 40,038,149, forward strand.
GGGAATTTCCATCGTCCACTTGCCTCTAATACGTTCTTACGTAGGTTGGAAATCTTTACTTTATCTCTTCTCTTCGTCTTCCTGTTGTTTCAGAGAATATTTATTGAGAAAACAAGACAAAAAGTTGAAGAATGTTTCATAAATTACAATCAGTGTCAGGAAAGGATAAACATTTCATTAATATTTGAAAATTTATTTTATTTTCCCAAAAAACTCTTACGATGTGAGTGTTGATAAATGCTATTAGTGTTCTTGAATGCCGAAACATTAGAACACTTTAGAACATATATAATTTTTATATTCGATTCTTATGTAAAACATATTTCGTTCAGAAATGCGTTTGGGGGGGGGGGGTTCATTTTTTCAGACTACTTTCTAGGGAGATGTGAATAATTTGTGACAGTGCAAGCAAAACATTACTAGCATCTTTTGTGGTTAAAGTTTCTGGTTTCTTTACTTGTAATTGTGTAATATTGTCATTAAAATATTTAAAATATATATGTGCACTTTAATTGATGGATTACATAGATTAATTCCGATGGCAAGCGGCCTGTTTCCAATCGCTACTTGGGCGTATTCGAGCGGCACAATAACCAAATTGAGGCACTATATGTATGTGTGTGTGTGTGGAGCAATATTCTTGCACTACTCAGTCACATGATACATTGTCTCTGCTGCAACGAAATCATATGATTACAAAAGTCGATGCTTTGTTTCACTATCCTTGCCTACTACGTGGCTTCTTTTGCATACTTTATCACAAAATATTTTTGTTCGAACACAGAAACTGTGCTACCATTCCGGATGATATGTATGTCTTTTAGCAAGGTTTGGCAGTAGAAACAGTGTAACTTCCAGTCAAATTGGATGTTTTCAGATCCAAGGCATTTTTTTGCAAACAAGTGCCCGATTTCTGGACTCTTTGTCACACGTATACTGCAGATGAGAAGTGTGACGTACAAGTACACAAAGTGTATTTTATAGGTTGGCAATTTCACTGTGGTAAATGTCAAGTTTTGTATCATTGGGCATAAAGCTGGCTGCTGTAATACCACATATACATCATCCACGAAACCACTTGGCTCCATGACCATTAAGATCACTTTTCAGCCATTTTCGTGAAATAATAATGAATATTAGAGTCATAGGCGCCGACTCCATGGGGCTTGGGGGGCTCGAGCCCCCCCAATGTTAACGATGTGGGGGCAGAGCTCCCCAAATAATTTTGCTTAAGAGAATCTAATGTATTATTTTGCTTCTCTTGTAAAGTTTACTCTGAATTGTGCCACATGAACTTAACTTTAAATACACATTTAAAATGTTGTAGACCATCAACTTTGGAGGGCTGAGACCGCTAAACCATCAACTTTGGGGGGCTATGACCAGAGACAGCAAAACACATGACTAATTACTATATACTAAGTATATAATTATGAGTATTGTTAACATTTTTACTAAAAAGAGTTTCAAAAGAAGATGTGCATGAACTAGTAGAGTGGATGAGACATTCGGGCTACAAATGGCTCACACATGACATTCAGAAAGAGATCATTGATATATTAGGGAGATCTGTTTTGCGCGTAGTAGCAGATATTAAAAGTCGGGAATATTTTGCTATTATGGTTGACGAAACTTGTGACATATCCATCTGTGAACAATTTACATATTGCATTCGAACTGTAAATCAAAATTTTAATATTTTGGAGGAATTCATGGACTTTTACGAGATTTCGAACACTGAGGCCAAAACTTAAAAAATAGAGGGAGTGAGTCATTCATTAATTTATTTCAGTGATCAGAGCCTTCCCAATAATTTTGACAAGTCGGCGCCCCTGTTAGAGATCTTAACAAATGCATCTTAACTCCTTGTGCATGTTAACATTCGAACATATAATTTTCATTTGTGAGAACCTCATGCTATAAAATCATTTGCATGTATAATTGAGATTTATTGAGAAGTTTTGACACCGATAATACCCCTGAGGGACATTGGTGAAAGTGCATTACAAATTATAATATGCAGACATAGCACACGATACAATATACGTAAATTAGACACTCTGTTTTCATAGTACTATAACAATGATATGATATAAACGAATGTATGTGTGAGAATACAAAATCAATTTTGTCTTTTTTATCATATAGTGCACTAGTAATGTAAAAATGCATTATTGTATATGGTATGTAAATCTAAATTTATTTTATGAAATTACTTAATTCCTGAAATTCTTCGACTGTGTATACTGCATATTCCAACAGTTATGTTTTCACTTTACTCCAAAAAACCGTGGTTCTCTCAATATTTTATAAGCTATTCGGTAAAGCATGTACAGTGTCTCTCAAAAGTTTTAGGACAACGATATTTTAAACTAGGCAACCCAATTTACACAAGCCGTTGGTGGGTTGCGTGCAGAGTTAGGCTCAATTTCAGGGTTGCCACATGCACAATATATATTTATAAAATACGCGAAAGAAATATAAACAAGTAATATTGTATAAAATTATTAAAAATATCACTATTATATAGCAAATGACAAAATTCTTTCTGAAAGAAAAAAATAGGTTTTCTAGTATTTCATCGCTGATGAGTCTACAGTAAGGAAAAGAGGTGAGAGGAAACGAAAGGTTACAAACGAGAGGAGAAAGAGAAAGCGAAAGGAGAAGATGAAAAGTAGAGGAGAGAAGAAAGATAGGATAGACGAGGAGAGGAGATGTAGTGAGGAGAATGGAAAAATATTCGAGGAGAGATGAGGAAAAAAGAACAAAGAAGAGAAAAGAGGAGGAAAACGAGAGAAGAGGAGAGGAGGAGACGAGAAGACGGAAGTGGAGAGTAAAGTAAAGGAGAGAAAAAGAGAAGAACGAAAAAAGAGAGAATAGTGCAGTGGAGTCGGAATTCTAAGACAGGAAAGGAGATAAGAGGAGTGGAGAAGAGTGGGATGGAGATAAGATGCGAGAAAAGTAGGGAAGGCGATATGAGATAAAAGCAGAGCGAGCAGAAGGAGGGGAGAGGAGAAGGAGAAGGAACTGGAGAGAAGAGGTAGTTGCAGAAAATATCGTCTGAGCGTCAAGAATGGATGCATTGGTCAAATTATCGACATGAAACATTCAATAACATTTTGAAATGTACTGGAGAATATATTAGATCGGTGCGAAATGCCTTTTGGCTGAGTTCAGAGCAAATTAAAATCTTCCATGTAAGATCTTTGATTTTACCTGCGATTACACCACTAAAAAAATGAATGTAATTTTTAATATTTATAAGAATTATTCAATTTTTCTCCACTTCTCGGTCCGTTGAAATGGAGATTTTGTAATTCAATATTTCACCTCCCCCCATTGTTAATTCCAAACTGAATCATTCCGTTTCACACGGCGTGGACAATGAACACAATGGGATATGTCTACAACTTACGAAAATGTTCTGCCACCGGAAGGGTTTGAACCTACGACCATCAGATTGACAATCCTGAACGGTAGCCACTACCCTACAAGCTTTAGCTCCTTAAACCAGGTAGAAGAACCACTACACCACGCCTTTACCTTCGAATGAAACAACATTTTTTTTTAAGTATTCTGTCCCTCCAATATTGTAAATGTCGTTTGGTATACGTGTAGTTGAACTTTTACTTTAATTTTGATTTGCTTTCTTGTAGTATAACCGATATCTTCGAGAAATAATTTTCGAAGTGATTAAAAACGAGAATATTGGTAGTTGTGAAAATGCGAGTTATTTCTTCTAACTTATTATTGTGATTAGACATTACTAATGGAAAATATCTAGAGGCTTGAACATTACAGGACGATGTTCTTTTCCTGTGATACTGTAACAGACAAAATGCTTGTTTACTGATGCAAGTCTTGTGTCCAGAACAGTCTTATGAAATGTATTTGCTGTTGCGTAAGATAACACGAAATAATTACACCGTGTGCGAACTACCAAATCTGTGCAACGTTATACGTAAACAGGCGGAAAATTTTATTCATAAAATCACTTCACATTTGACAGTGTTAGTCAAGAGAGACTCGTGGGACACTGTGTTAAGGTGCTGGACTAAATCCTTCTAATTTTTCTTCCTCGAAGAACAACAATTTCTAAGGAAGAGCAACAGTGATGATCTTTCTTATTTCTTTTAAATGCTTACACCTTACTTTCATTGGGTTACAAATAAATAGGAATATTGCTTGCATTTCTGTCATTGACGTAGATCAGAGAGAGAGACAGACAGACAGACAGATATTACAAAATAGTTCATATAGTGCGAGCGCCATTAAAAAGTCATGATAATTCTATGTTGCGTACTTAGAATTATTCATACAATAAAGAACATGTCTAATTGTGAGTTAACAAAAAAAAAACAATAATAAAGAGACATTTTCGCATCACGATTGCAGTTCGAAAAAGTCGGGACAGGGATTGAAAATAACGCACTGTCCTGACTAAATCGGTGAATCGGACGTCTGGTAGCCTTGCATCAATGATTATAAAACTAAAACCACCCAATATTGCAGCTTGAAGACTTTTGCGCAAGAAACAGATTGATTTATACAAGAGCAAAATTGAAATTTTTACTCATTTAAAAAATCGACGATGTTATTTTCGTATTTATTTATTTATAGGTTTACATTTAAATATTTTAGGGTTCGAGGTGGAAGCATGGCTCACATGGCCCCTCCCCTGGGTACTGACATTTCGTAGACAGTGGAAGAGAAATTTTGGAGAACCTTTCTATTAAATTTAGTATTTACATTCACCTTATGCTCAGATAGGTTAAACCGTTTATTGACAATCGTGAACTTTTCGTTTAATAGATAATATTTGGTTTTAAACGACGGGAGAACATTGGTCGAATTTCCTTTCTTGCTCTTTTGAGAGAATATATACTTCTACAATAGCAATCGCGTTCGGAAACCGTGAAAAAAATGACTTGGTTTTCAAAGATAGACAAGCTTGATAGTCTAGCTTGCTCGCGATCAAAGTGACTCACTCACGCTATTCAAGGCCGCTTCTTATCGCAAAACACTGTGCTTTGATGCACAGTGTCTGCACCCAGCACGTTACAAGTGACCAGAGTCGAATTTTAAAGAGAATCTGAAGAATGGTAGATTTCATCAGAGGCGGCTAGGTAGGCACCAGCTCAACATGCAATATTTTAAGTGATAATTCCTGACAAACAAAAAACCGTATTGAATAATTATTGGGATAGTAATACGTGTATCCGCTCCTTTTTAACAATGTAAGCTCGAAGACAATCTGTATTCCATGTATTTATATTGGCAACTTGGTCAACCGGAGGTTATTTTATCGCCTTCGATAATCGAATTGTCTGATCGATTATTTTTTGTTTACCCAGGAACATGCCCCATAGAAGATTTCCGAGACCGGGTTACGCTACTCACTCGTAGCTCCCCAATTTTTTCACGATGGTGGGTTGTCACCGGTCCCATACACAGGCCGAGAACCTAGAGAGTGAGCATAGGCGGACTCGAATCCATGCCGTCCTGCAGTCGGAGACCACGGAGGAGGACTTTTCTTATTTTACCTTTGGATAATCGCGACGATGAGGATGAATAATGAATATAAAAATAAAGAAGGTCACGCACAAAGTAGAGGACGATCTTCAACCTCTTAAGTGACGAGTTCAAGCCCTAGATATGAGGATTTCAACCTTAGACGACCTCAATTTCAAAATTATAAACAAAATGCCTACTTACACTAAACTTCTCATTACGGCCAAAATAGTTTGTAACTGTGAAACTACCCCTGAATACAAATTGACATTTTTTTTCCATGTGAATAAGAATTAAATGTGTGGTATACATACAGAGATAGGTGATACCTTTTGAGAAACAATTAACTGTACCCTGTCCCAGCATCTCTGGAGCAAAGCCGCGCATAGCGGAAGAAAAGTGGAGAGAGGGGAGAGGGGATCGAGTGGACAGAGCGAATCAGTGCACGCTGCTGGGAAGGCTAGTAACTGCAGTGACTTTCCTCCCTCCACGCAATCCCATTCCTCTCACGTGTTCATCGCTGCTCAGATACTTGTTTTCGTTCACCTGCTCCAGAGATAAGTGGGACAGAATGTAGTTCGCATACATGTAGCAAGTAAAGAAACTTATCAAAGAATGAAAATTCCACATAGTTTTAAAACGTTTCTTTAAGCAATGAATAACTGGAAACGGATCACACATAATTCCCTTGTCAAAATCTAGTGGTCGAAAATTAATTTCAAGACATTTCATATCTATTCACCATATTCCAAGTTATAAGGAACTATTTCGTAGATGTTCATGAAACCGTTATAAAATTACAAATAAAATATATTCACAAGCTTAGATATACTAATACGAAGAAAGAAATTCAGAGTTAAATTTCAAATGCATGTGTATAAAGTAATTCTAGAAGTACAGGGCTATATCTGAGTATTTAACTTCTTTTTTGCAGATAACGTTTACAATATTGAGGCGAAAGAATAATTAGGAACAGTATATCCAAGAAAACAAAGGGCGTAGTGTATTGGTTAGAGTTCTTGAAAGCATTGCTGTCGCACGTTCGATCCTCCATACTAGATCCCTTCTATTAAACAAGAGCATGGTGACATTATTTGTAATAGCAGTATATAGTGTCTACATTGTTCTGCATATGAAATTTATAAAAAAAATAAACAAATAAATGAATTGACACGCGTTCAACGGGATATTTTTATATATAAGATCATGGATTATGATAGTCTAACGAAAATTGTGTACTGCTTCAAAGACATTAACAAATATTAATGAAATAACTACTTATATGTGTGGCAATTCAGGACATGCTAATTTTACCCCTTTTCCCACTTGAGTTCAATGCAAGGATGTGTAAAAATTTCAATTTTGCTCTTGTATAAATGAATCTGTTTCTTGCGCAAAAGTCTTCAAGCTGCAATATTGGGTGGTTTTAGTTTTATAATCATTGATGCAAGGCTACCAGACGTCCGATTCACCGATTTAGTCAGGACAGTGCGTTACTTTCAATCCCTGTCCCGACTTTTTCGAACTGCAATCGTGATGCGAAAATGTCTCTTTATTATTGTTTTTTTTGTTAACTCACAATTAGACATGTTCTTTATTGTATGAATAATTCTAAGTACGCAACATAGAATTATCATGACTTTTTAATGGCGCTCGCACTATATGAACTATTTTGTAATATCTGTCTGTCTCTCTCTCTGGTCTACGTCAATGACAGAAATGCAAGCAATATTCCTATTTATTTGTAACCCAATGAAAGTAAGGTGTAAGCATTTAAAAGAAATAAGAAAGATCATCACTGTTGCTCTTCCTTAGAAATTGTTGTTCTTCGAGGAAGAAAAATTAGAAGGATTTAGTCCAGCACCTTAACACAGTGTCCCACGAGTCTCTCTTGACTAACACTGTCAAATGTGAAGTGATTTTATGAATAAAATTTTCCGCCTGTTTACGTATAACGTTGCACAGATTTGGTAGTTCGCACACGGTGTAATTATTTCGTGTTATCTTACGCAACAGCAAATACATTTCATAAGACTGTTCTGGACACAAGACTTGCATCAGTAAACAAGCATTTTGTCTGTTACAGTATCACAGGAAAAGAACATCGTCCTGTAATGTTCAAGCCTCTAGATATTTTCCATTAGTAATGTCTAATCACAATAATAAGTTAGAAGAAATAACTCGCATTTTCACAACTACCAATATTCTCGTTTTTAATCACTTCGAAAATTATTTCTCGAAGATATCGGTTATACTACAAGAAAGCAAATCAAAATTAAAGTAAAAGTTCAACTACACGTATACCAAACGACATTTACAATATTGGAGGGACAGAATACTTAAAAAAAAATGTTGTTTCATTCGAAGGTAAAGGCGTGGTGTAGTGGTTCTTCTACCTGGTTTAAGGAGCTAAAGCTTGTAGGGTAGTGGCTACCGTTCAGGATTGTCAATCTGATGGTCGTAGGTTCAAACCCCTCCGGTGGCAGAACATTTTCGTAAGTTGTAGACATATCCCATTGTGTTCATTGTCCACGCCGTGTGAAACGGAATGATTCAGTTTGGAATTAACAATGGGGGGAGGTGAAATATTGAATTACAAAATCTCCATTTCAACGGACCGAGAAGTGGAGAAAAATTGAATAATTCTTATAAATATTAAAAATTACATTCATTTTTTTAGTGGTGTAATCGCAGGTAAAATCAAAGATCTTACATGGAAGATTTTAATTTGCTCTGAACTCAGCCAAAAGGCATTTCGCACCGATCTAATATATTCTCCAGTACATTTCAAAATGTTATTGAATGTTTCATGTCGATAATTTGACCAATGCATCCATTCTTGACGCTCAGACGATATTTTCTGCAACTACCTCTTCTCTCCAGTTCCTTCTCCTTCTCCTCTCCCCTCCTTCTGCTCGCTCTGCTTTTATCTCATATCGCCTTCCCTACTTTTCTCGCATCTTATCTCCATCCCACTCTTCTCCACTCCTCTTATCTCCTTTCCTGTCTTAGAATTCCGACTCCACTGCACTATTCTCTCTTTTTTCGTTCTTCTCTTTTTCTCTCCTTTACTTTACTCTCCACTTCCGTCTTCTCGTCTCCTCCTCTCCTCTTCTCTCGTTTTCCTCCTCTTTTCTCTTCTTTGTTCTTTTTTCCTCATCTCTCCTCGAATATTTTTCCATTCTCCTCACTACATCTCCTCTCCTCGTCTATCCTATCTTTCTTCTCTCCTCTACTTTTCATCTTCTCCTTTCGCTTTCTCTTTCTCCTCTCGTTTGTAACCTTTCGTTTCCTCTCACCTCTTTTCCTTACTGTAGACTCATCAGCGATGAAATACTAGAAAACCTATTTTTTTCTTTCAGAAAGAATTTTGTCATTTGCTATATAATAGTGATATTTTTAATAATTTTATACAATATTACTTGTTTATATTTCTTTCGCATATTTTATAAATATCTATTGTGCATGTGGCAACCCTGAAATTGAGCCTAACTCTGCACGCAACCCACCAACGGCTTGTGTAAATTAGGTAGCCTAGTTTAAAATATCGTTGTCCTAAAACTTTTGAGAGACACTGTACCAGGATCCCTGTGTAAAATGTCCTTTTTTGGTATCTAGTTAGCCGAACTTTGAGAATGTGAAAGTTATTATTTTGTCTGGTATTGTAATTAGGATTGTCTAAGTTCTTTGGATAGTTGGATTTCGTTTATTGCATAAAAGTAAAGGTTTCAAGTATGTATATATAGACTTGGAAGTGTTAGTATGTGGACATTTTTTAAACACAAGATTTGCATGTTTCAATTTATGTGCATTTGCCATGATATGTAATGTTCTTTTTGTATTTTAAAAGTCCTCGGAGATTGTGACGAGTTTCCTCAAAATTCGACACCATATCTCAAAATGCTTTCAAAGTTTGAAAATTAGATATTTAGCAAACATACCGCATTGAAACTATTCTTTAAAGTTAAGTGATAACATATTATAGTGTTTAGTCTATTACATAAATTATCTCTATGACGTTTCCAGTTAAGACAATTATATAAAAATATTTCAAGAAATCCCGATCCTTCTGGAAGACAACAAAGACCGAAAAGTAGGGCTTTTTGGAAGTGTGGGAATTAACTGGGGGGAGATGCCAGGGATTTCCCCCCACAAGTATTTATCCCCTGCAAAAGAAAATTACTTTTATCCCTGTCAAGGATATTTTTATCACTATAAAAGAAAATGGAATTGATAGCACACAGTATATATATTTTTAAATTATATAACAAACACATTTGAAATATTGTTCGTGTCCATTAATTGTTCCAGTCACCAAAGATATCCCTCTCGAAAAGTATTCAGCCTTGTGGATTAAAGAAGGACACCACTCTGTAACTGACATGGGCGTAGCCAGAAATTTTTGTAGGGGCGGTCAAAACTTGATTAGTAAAGTTAATAATAATACTACTGATAATAATAATAATTACGACGGTTTTGATTGTTATTTTACTATAATAACTATTACAAAATAATAAAATTCACCGATTATGTTCCAAATTTATCATTATTATTGATATTATTATTATATAAATAGGAAGACATTACTACTCGGCCTCATGAATTTTCAGCACAACTGTATTCCATTATTTTTTACATTTCATACAGTTACTGTAATGAAATTCATAGTTATTGTATTTTGTTATTAACTTTACACACCTTGTTAAAATGAGACTTTGAAAGTTATGGGAAATTTTTTTCATAAAGTTTATGTTGTGTGATCTCTAACACAAAACTATACGTTTTGGAACAGTAGGAACTGACGAACCATTTATTCTCTGGATTAAATGGAAGAAGACGAAAATCTACACTGGTTCCTGCATTTTTCACTAAATTTTTCGATCTAATGAAGATTTAACTTTTGCTATTCTCCTCGAGTACTAATTAAAGGAACTTTTTTATGTTATGAACAATAAAAATCTCTAATATTGTTGAAACTAGAAATTAAAGATCCAAATTTTCAAGGGGGTCGACGGACCCGTTCGATCCCCTCCCCCTCCCGACGCCCATGGTAACTGACCAACCTTACTGAACATCCGCCGTTGCATATATGCAACAAAAAAAAGTATACCCATTGTGTCCGCTGTTGCATATATGCAACAAACAGCTTTAGATACAATTATCGAGGGTTTGCCACACTTATATTTGTCTATTGAGGTTGAAACACTGACAGTTCGTTCGGGAACATGTTTTGCAATCGTGTTTACGAAAATTCCAACTCTCCCCCTCCTCCTTTCTCGGAATATGTCTCGTGTTTGGGCTTGGGCTCACGTGTTGGCTCTCGTCAGTTGACAGACACAATAAATGCTTGGTATTTACGATGCTGTTTTCCTCCAAGCTTCCAACGCTGTGATTTAGTACTGATAAGGCACACATTCTTCTTTGTGTTTAGACCTGGTGATCCAGCTGAAGTAGTGGCGGGAGGGGGGCAAGGAGAGAGGGGATTGGATGAGGTTTGGCGGTGTCAGCTTTCTGTCGCCTCTATGTTAGAAATGCAATGAAGCTTGACGATAGCCAGAGGCGCCAGAAGCGTGAGTCTATCCAGAAGTAGAGACAAAACAAACGATTGCAAAGGCTCCCTTCCCTCCTCTGTTAGGAAAGGCCTCACCATAAACAGTTCGTATCATATAACAGCTCATCGATTTCCCTAAGGCACAATCGTTTCCTTCCGGACATATTTCCACAAAGAACCGAATCAACAGGGAAGAAATAGATTCACAGTAGCTACACAAGATGCAAGTGCGAACGAAAAAAGGCAAAAGTTCGGGTTTTCTCCACAAAGTAGCTGGAGAAGAGGGGGCAAACTCCACATTTTTATGATTTTTCATTGAAATTCGGGGGATGCAGCACCCGTCCGTAACCCCCCCACCCGCCCACTGTTGGGGCATCCAAATTTTACATGGTTGCATGCACTGATGTTCTACCTGCAAAACAAAAGTTATCCGAAGTAGATTGGTCCCATAGTGTCAGTTATATAACAATGTTATGAATAATATGCAAATTGGCTAAAATTCGCTAGAGTTTTACGTTTTGCCTTATTATTCAAATTGTATTGCACCCACAAACATGAATCAAGTTTCATTCTGTTGCGGAAGGTCCATTCTTTGAACAAAAAGCAAAAGTTCCGGTTTTCTCCCCAAAGTAGCTGGAGAAGAGGGGGCAAACTCCACATTTTTATGATTTTTTCATTGAAATTCGGGGGATGCAGCCCCGCCCTTAAGCCCCCCGCGGTTGGGGCATCCAAATTTTACTTGGTTACATGCACTGATGTTCTACCTGCAAGACAAAAGTTATCCGAAGTAGATTAGTCCCATAGTGTCAGAGTTATAACAATTTTATGAATAATATGCAAATTGGCTAAAATTCGCTGTTTTGAGGAAAAAACAGAGTTTTACGTTTTGCCTTATTATTCAAATTGTATTGCACCCACGAACATGAATCAAGTTTCATTCTGTTGCGGAATGTCCATTCTTAAAAAAAAAAAAAGTTCCGGTTTTCTCCCCAAAGTAGTTGGAGAAGAGGGGGCAAACGCCTCATTTTTATGATTTTTTTCATTGAAATTCGGGGGGATGCAGTCCCCGCCCGTAAGCCCCCCGCGGTTGGGCATCCAAATTTTACATGGTTGCATGCACCGATGTATTACCTGCAAAACAAAAGTTATCCGAAGTAGATTGGTCCCATAGTGCCAGAGTTATTACGATTTTTCTCCATTATGTATACGAATTCAAATTTCGCGCTCAAAGCCTCGGCGACACTGGGCTTACTTTCGTCAGACCGCGCGGCGTACTAAGGGTTAATAAAATTTTAGTCTTTAAGATCAAAGAACAACTTGAAAAAAAACGTAAATTCCAATATACCTCCAAGTTATTACACTACAAATTTCACTTTCATACCAATCAATCTCTTTCAGTATTTTAGGATCATTTCTGAACTGTTCAGATTCATTGGATAGAAACAATTCAAATGCTGAACTATACACTCATGAGCAGAAGTGTTACTATACATTCATGTTCACATATGGAGTAATAAGATAAGATAGACTTTAATTTGCATTTACAACCTAACCTTTCAAAAGAGCAAAGGTGAGTCGTTGCTTTAAGTCCACTTTATGTACAGATAGGCTAATTGGGACTGGGACTACAGTTTTAAGTGGGATTTGAACCACTATCGTGCCTCCACCGGGTATTGAACTTTGGACTCCTTAATTACAAACCAATGTTATAGAGTTAACACAGTAGACCCCTTAATGACTGAGGATTTATATGTGAATGCATACTTTTATTGATTTTGACAAATTGCGAATAAATGAAACCACATTTAGATTGCATATAAAGGGTATGTTTTTCAGAATTTGTCAGGGTTGATTCTTCTTTTAATCAAATATAAGGTCACCCAAGGTGGATGCATCAATTAACCCATAGCAACGAACCACTATATGGATAAAATCGAGAAAACTGACCCACGTTCACTCTACACAGGGTGTTGGAGAAAAATTAATTAATTATGCAAAATGACATGACACCACTGCAACCTTGACATTTTAGGATATCATTTTGTTGATTGTTTCTGGTATTTAGTCACATGATATTTTGTTCTGGTGACTGAATAAACACATTCTTTGAATTCAAACAATATATGATAATGCACTAACTGCGGAAAAACAATGAATATGCAGACAAAGAAGTTGGGGAGGGAGACAAAAGTACTTTGCGAGTAGCAATCCTATTTAATTTAACATTCATTGTACATGTAATATTTGAGGTAACAGGTCACTTAAAAAGTTTCCTGTTTCCTTCTGGCATCTTTGCAGTGTACGGATACTTCGTGGAGTGCTATCGCATAGTATGGAAAGTTGGTTTTTGTAATTCTTGTTAGAAGGAGGTGAGAACACATATTTACAGTTCATTTTCCAGCAGAAATAATGGAACCATATCTAATCTACCAAGCAATGCCCCATGGTGCAATAGCCCTATGAGGGCCAGGGCCTGCCATTGGCTGAAGCATAATCAGTGCAATAAGTCCCATCACTTCTGTTTCTCTGACTTTTGAGAGTGAAGCGTGTTATTCTTCTCTTCAAGTAGTTCCCAAATTGTTTTCATGACGCTGGGTCAACACTGAAAATTTGGGGGCTGCTACAGGGAATCGAACCTGGGACGGCTTGCACTAAAGGTGTTGTATAACTGTAGGAAAACGTACGTGTAAACTTAACTCATGAACAATTACCACACTACACAAAGTTATTAATTTCCGTCACAACTACTAATACATCCCTTACAATCGAAAAGAAATATCCTACATAATATAAAAATGTGTGTGTGTGCGTAGAGGCCTATGTGATAATCATATGATGTAGCAAAACTGTTGTTACGTTATCAACAATGTGATGGTTACAAATGAACAGAATCACCACAACCTTCGTCATAATGTGACATGGGTCTGCATAAATTATTATTATTAAGAAAAAGAAATGAATCTGTTCACTTACCTTCTGGTCTGCTAACATCTAGATGTTCATAGAGATCATATGTTAATGTGGTGCCATCTGGAAACGCTAAATAGCAACGCTCACCTATCGGCCAAGGACACTTCACACGTCCAACTATACTGTGGACAATTGTCTGGATGTGGCCACTAAAACCCCTTAGCCTCGTTGGAATGTAACTGCAAAGAAAAGTGCAAACTCATTAGCACCTTGTAATGTAAGTTTATTAACTACAGAATGCATTCATGTAAAAACATTAACTATAACCAAAATGTTTAAATATACACTTCACCTCCTGTCCTTCATGAAGAAGGTCCTGCTTCAGTTATTGATAGATTATACAAATCAAAAATTTTGATTACCAGGATGTTGTTTGTTTAAAGGTGAGTACACACACAAAAACGGTCAAGAGGGGGGAAAGAAGTGTCTGTGACACTTGTTAAGAGACATAAAAATAGCCCTTACCCCAACTAAGCAAGGGAAACAATGGAAAACCTGGCTCATTTGTGAAAGCACTCACCTACAATTTGGTTCCTACTGGCAATGTAAACAAAGAACCTTGTAAGCTTAAATGGACACCAATAATGAAAGATTGGTGGATGCAAAAAACAAAATGATAGTCTGAAATGCACAATTAATTTCTATATTAAATTATCCTACTGATCCAGGCTCTAATATGCAATAAATAATTTGTGTATATATCCTGCACTTTTTGTGTTTTACCCATCAAAATTAGGATTACACAACTTCTGAGCAAGCTGCACTTGCTGTTTTCTAGTTTTCCTACTTTAAAGATACTGATAAAAACCCCAAAGGTTTAGAATTTCTGTCATGGGATGTTCAATCTTTTGCAAATGTTGATAAGAAAACAACAGGTCTTCGAACTGTTCAATATCTAATTCCTGAGCATAAATTGCACCTTCTTCAAAATATAGTGCAGCAAATAGCACAGTAGTTCAGATCTCATTTTAAACTGCAAATCCAGTCCTGATCAGTATCTCTTGAGCAACTAAAGTGGGCTTAAAACGACAACAAACTTAAGTATTTACTTTTATCAAAATATCTACCAACATGGAATAGTGATTGTGGACTGTAGTGTAATATATCAGTTCATTCATACATTGCAGATAATTACCTTCAAAATTTAATACAGTATTCTACTAATCCAACCTCTACAATCAAAAGAAGCAAACAAAGCTGTTGCATTTTTTAAAGCATGCTTTACTCTCTACATACACATGAAAAGCAGTGGTTCTCAACAACTACATAATCTCCAATCTTTACATACAAGGCATTAATCAGAATGTTCAATTTTAGGGAGTGTAAGGTCTATGCTAGAAGGGTGTAATGGTAAATTTAGCATGAAAATGACCTTATGTGAAGCAGCTGGGAAAAAAATAATTAAAAAAAAAACATGTATGATGGGGAGGTTCAATGAAATTTCCTGGGGTGACGAGGGTGGAGGGTTGAAGGATGTGAATAAAGCACTGTTCAAAAGTCACTAACTTCAATACTTTTCTCCAAGCAGCACAGTCCGACTGTATATTTTATAAACCACGACAAATGTGAAAAATATGCTGAAAACAACTGTGAATTCCTGAAAAGCACGCTTCCAGGAATCGGCTGCATCGAACGAAATATAATTACTAGAGCCCGGAAATTCAGGCATTTATTTTCGTTAAAATAGGCAGGCAAAAAAGCATTTACAATGTGGAAAATAGGCACTAAAAATGAAAAAAAGGCAAAATAAAAAAAGGCACATTTGGAAGTCGCTTATTTTTATCTATAATATCTGGCAAAATGTTAAAATCTACATTGGGAAGAGCATTTCAATTTTCTCCGTCTTCATTGCACATAACTACAAGGTGCTTTTTAAGTTCTAAACATTCATTGATAGTCGTCTGTCAGAGATAATATTTTTCATAATAGAAAATGATCTTTCTACTTCTACAGAAGTTATTGGAGCATACATAAAACATGCTAATGTAGCTGTTCTCATTTCGGTAACAGCATTTTCACCTTTTAGAATATCACAAATTGTTTTCAATTGTTTCAAGTCCTCATTTGCACTCACTACCCAATTACACTTTTCCGCAACAGCTGACCTCTTTTCTCCTGCCACTTCCATCATCTGCTGCATAGATTCCTTGAAGATTTTTATGGATGCTATAAGAGTCTCACCTCTTTTCTCTAGCTTTGAAATTGTCTCTGGCAATGCACCATAATGTGCAAAAATAAAGACAGTTCATTCTTCAGTTCTGAATAGCACAGGAGTTTCTTCACTTCACGAATTGAAGCCGCTTCATTTTCTGGAAGAGCATCGATCACCTCACTGATTTTTTCAAGGTTGTTAGCATAATATATAGCTGCTGATATCCAGGTTCCCCATCTCGTCAAGACGGGTTGCGGAGGTAAACTAAGCTCAGGCGCAACTTCCTGAAATTTTCGGGTTCAAGAGCACGTCATCATGATGTACACCATCTGGCCAAAGCAGAAGTAGGGAATTTGATAATAACTGAGCTATTGACGAACCATTGGCTCTCTATAGATGTTCTGACGTGAGAAGAAATGACGAGGATTCTCCGCATGTTGGTTCCATAGTTCCTATGATGACGTTGGCTATGTAGCGTCCCACAGCGTCAGTAGTTTCATCTATTGAAATCCAGAACTTCTTTCCACCAACTTCAGCACGAATTCTTTGCAGAGCTTCTTCGTAGCAAACGCTTAAATATGTTTTCCGCAGCGTAGATTCCGACGGCACCGTTTCTTTAGTGTACTTCTCCAGGAATTTCCTCAGTTACTTGTTTTCCACTTTCCAGAAAGGTATTCCTGCTTCCATGAAAGCTTTGCACAATTCAAGAGAAAACTGAGATTGCCTGTTGGATGAAGTGCCCACTGTTGAAATTAGGGATTTCTCCTTCTGTCCGATCATTTTAGCAGCTGCAGGTTTATGTTTTGCTGTTGACACATGCTGAGATATAAAGTATTTTTTCTCATGGTTGATTGTTTTTTCACATATTTTGCAGAGAAGAATAGTACCATCTGTCGAAAATGTGCTTTCACCAAATTCACGCACGTAACCATATTTGGGCATGATGACAACTACACGATCCTTTCCCTCCAAAGTGCAGAATTAAACTAAAGATAGAGAACTTGATTTTGGAATCCATGCAAAGGCCCTTGGGCATTAGTGCTGTTTCTTGTCAATAACCTAATGACACGGACGCTGCACGTGATGACGTAATTGTGCAGGTGTTCTGCAACAAGGTATTCATCAGTCAATCATGCACAAGGAAATGTTAACGGAAAGGCAATATCCTAAATCAGCATGAAATACTTTTTTTTCACAATTTTCTCCTTCAGCAATGTTGAAACATTCCTGAGTTCAATATTACTTTAATAAGGCGAAAATTATTCACGTAATAAACGAAAGAAAAATAAATGCCAACAACGTTTTTTGGGAGAAAAATAATTTATCCTACACATTTTTTTAAAATAAATTGTCAAATTTCATTGAAAAAGGCAAAAAAGGCATTATAATTAAAAATAGGCAATGGGGTCCCAAATAGGCAAAATAGGCAACAAAGGCTTCTAAAACATTCGAAACAACATAAAAAACGTATGTCCGGAAAAAAGTTTATCAATATATGCAGTAGATAAAAAGAGGCATTTTGCCAAACTTCCGGGCTCTAATAATTACATTTGACCAAAAAAGAAAAATCACAGCCATTTTACTTTATCAATACCCAAACGCATCACCCTGTATATAGATAAATTTGGATTTACTTCCAAATGAAACCTCCTCATGCGATTATTGAACATACTATATTATTGTAAAGTTCTGATGATTAAATAACTTAGTATAAAGCAAGCTGATGAGATGGAAAACAGTAAAGTTAGTACTCCAATTTTCCATTTATAGTTGTTCAGCTTGTACTTTTATTTGATTGAAGTTGCATTCAAGAATGAAGTTGTGGAAAATCAGTTTCTTATTTATTGTTCTTGACTTATTGATTTGGTTTATTTTACTTCGCTTTTCTGCCACTTTTGGCTAATTGCGAAGATGGGGATCAGTGATGACATGCCGGAATTCGAACCCGGGACCCCTGGTGCAAATCAGTTTCTATATTCAACAATCCAGTTACTCTGTATAACCACAAAATATAATTTGGGTGACTTGTTGCAATATGCTTTTCTTTTTTCTTAGTTGGTTTTTAGTCCACTGTGTGCCTCCACCGGTGATCGAACCCGTGACTTCTTGGGTACTAGGCAACAGCGATTACCACCACCCCATGGGACAGTCCCTAATATGATTTATTATCGATATTCAAAAATAGTCATGCCTTGACAACGGAACGTGACGTAATGTGTGTGTGTATGAAAGAGGATACGGTGTGTTTAACATTCGTATTTCCGCTAACAAACTGCCATGTGTGCGTCATATGTCTGCATAATCACGACTTCCCATTCAAGCGTAACCTTGGACGTTCTTTTAGAGCAGTAGTGTGTTCTACTCGTACATAGTCTGAATTCATAAATAAGCTTCATTCATGTGTTTATTTGATCTGGACGCCAAATTTATTTAGCTAAAAGCGGAAAGTGAGACCCAGTGCCGGATCTACAAGCCGCATTGCGTATTGTTATTAGTAGTAGTGGTAAGTATAAATTATCACAGGCACTGTCAATGCAAAGCTATGTGACCACTATCTAATTCTTACCTCTATGTAAGTTCTGCCGAAATAAATCAACTTCATAGTACACAACAGTAAACAAGTATTTCGTTTATTTTATTCTGGACTTGGTAGTTGGATTCAGACCCCCTGCATCTCCTCTAAATAGTTCCTGAAGTCGATTGGAAGCAATGACGGTGTCAGAGAGGAACGAAAAGCCCTGCTAGATCAGAAAATCTCAATAAATACGAATATATGCTATTTCACTCCAAATAGTGTGCATTTCTATATGATACTAGCTGATTGCCCGGTGTTGCCCCGAAAACTATGGATTCCACACTAATATCGGTCGTTTTACATGTCACCCACCCTCACCCCTAGGGGTGCCAGGGGTGTCTTGGAGTTGAACGGCATTGGGAGTGTCACTTTTCATCTTAGCGACCCCGACAACTATGGATTCCACACTAATATCGGTAGTTTTCTATTTTTTTTACATGTCACCCCCTTCGCACCCTCACCCCTAGAGGTGCCAGGGGTGTCTTACCCGCACAGTATTTTTTTCCAGATTGTAAGTCATATGTGTACCAAGTTTGGTCATCGTGAATGTTACCAATTAAGCCCGGTATTCACTTGTTGCAAACCAGCGTATTGTATCCCCGTCCCATATCAATCATTGATACAATACGGACCCCGATTTGTCGCGTATCATCAGTGCGTTCTGTATCATTCACCCTGCAGCATGATTGATACGGGAGCGCGATACGGTGGCCCGTTCTTTCTATTCACAGTCTGGTCTCAAATGACGATGAGTACACCGCAGCAAGTGGCAGCAGCCGCATATATTTTCATTAACTTGACCGTTTGTACAGTCACGGACACTACTGGTTTGTAACAATTCCATTCAAAGTAAATGCATTCATTACAACTCAGAACTGTCCGTGACTGTACCACGGAGTTTGTTTTGTTTTATTTTAGTCTATCCACAGAAAATGTCCTCCCAACCCCTTACATTCATTTCTAGGCTCCAGGATGGCGCAGTGGTAACATCACCGCCTTGTAATCAAGGGATCCCGGGTAACATCTCTGTTGCAGAGTTGCCACAATCTCGGGGCCAGATTTCCCTTCCCAAGGGATACAATTTCCCTTTCCTGCCCAATTTTCCCCTTCATCTAAAGAAATCGTGTAATAATAACAACAAAAGTGACAATGATGATAATTAGAAGCAGTAATAGTTGTAGTTCATCTATGCATGCGTATGTGAAAACCTTAATTTTGTTGCATCATCCATTTTATAACTTCATCATTCATCCCTGTCGTCGCTATTGAGCAAAGAAGTAGAAGAGCGACGTAAAAAAAAGAAAACAAAAAAATACAAATATACATAATAGGCTTAAATTCAAAGGATTAGAAATAAGAAGTAACAGGTAAAAAATGTGAATACAAAACTGAGACACAAAGTGATCTGTATTAATATTGAGTCCGAAGTCTTCAAATTCCCTGAATTTTAAAATTTTCTATCAAATTCACCTCTCCTTTTTTAGCTTAAAATTCGGTCAAATTTTCTCTGCAAAAAGGGAAATTTCCCTTAATGTGGCAACACAGCTCTGTTTTGAGCTACATTGCGCAGTGGTTCGGATCTCACTTGAAACTGTAGATCGTACTGATTATCCTTTCTGTGCATAAAGTGCAAGATCCGTAGACCGCTAGTTTCCCCAGCTCCCCAAAGCAGGCGGCAAACAAGTCAACGGACCTTGCATAAAGTGGACCTAAAACATCTTAAAATAAAACTCATATTAATTTTTATTCTGGGGAGTCACTCGTGCTTCTAATTCAGAGTTAATGCTCAAATCCTGTTGATTTGAAGCATGCGCATATTGCTTCACGTACTTCTTTTATGATAGACATGTTTCCATTCCGCGAAGGCGGTGACCAGTAAGGTTCTATGACGTCATCAACAGCGGCAGTCAAGGTCAGGCATCAGACTTGCATGTTGAGTGAAGGCGCTAGTCTACCGGTAGAACAAGTCCGTTTCATAACTCAAGCCCAGTCTATACAGATGAAGTTAACGAGAAGGAAACACGTCCTGTTCGCAAAAACGGAAACTCCACAACTTTGGAAAACGCACAGGAAAGATATCATGACGAAAATTGGAAAATGAACCGATTGTCGTGATGCACTTTCAAAATTGGGCCTCCCGATGGCGTAGTGGTAACGTCGACGCCTCGTAATCAAGACGTCCTGGGTTCGAACTCTTCTGGTGGAGGTACATTAAACAGTGGTTCGGATCACACTTTAAACTGTAGCTCGCTCCGATTACCCTATCTGTGCATAAAGTGTACTTAAAAAAAAAAAAACACTCACATAAACTCAAGAACTTTCAACATTGTTAGCAGCAGTTTCTAACGTAATCAGGGGTCTCACTTATCGCACAACACTTGATCAACCTTGTTTTCTGACGTCACGGGAGATAGTGTTTCAATTTTAGGCTAAGTGTCTAAGATGTTGGGTTAGGCTAGTTATGTTTAGTTCTCTTAGCCTAGATAATAATTTTTCATTGTATTTACGCTAATGGGACCTGACCTAACAGACCTAACCTAACCTCGTAGGCATACCTCGTCTGACGTCAGAACACAAGGTAGCAAAACTTTTGTTCGACAATGAAGACTCCGTAATCAGTTATCACAAAGTGTAGCGCAGAAACGGGGAGTACAGGGATCCTTTGTACCCTCCTAATTTTTTGAGAGGGGGCACTGTTTCAATGAATACAGACTAGCTAGTGGAGTTATTTTTTTTGTATTATTTTCTATTAAGTTATATTTAGAGTGTATTGTAAAAAGTTTTCTGTAGAATTGACGGTATTAGACAGTCAATTTCCGCTGCCCTCACTACCGTTTCTTTAGTGTCAACGGCTATTACAGATATGAAATTAACCAGAATTATTCAATTCTTAAAAATATATTATGGTGCACAAAACTGCATTTGCAATCATTACCTGTTCAAGATAAAATATTCTTAAATTTTTTAAAAAAAAATATTTAAATATGCTTCAATGCTGTATTAGGGTTTATATAAAGTGGAGTCTTTGTAATTCGAACTCCAAGGGGACACAAAAATATTCGAATTAACAAAAACATACAAAGAATAAAAAAAAACTACTGCACTACAGTAGAAACAAAAATAATGAACATGCAGTTGACCTTACCGTAAAAATTTTCGAATTTTGAGCACGGTCTTACAGTGCAGGCAAAATAAAAAAATCCTCTTACAATAGTAATTAAGCTATCAGTAAATAAAAACCACGTTTGATCAAGTGCACTGTATTAACACACACACACACACACACACACCCACACACACACACAAACACATACACGTGTAACAACATTAGCTACCTTATTTCGTGATTTTTGTTTGCTGTTGACGGTGTGAAACAAGTCATCAACGAGCAATGCTCCAACATTACTCGTAAATAGCTTTGTGATATTTTTTAAAGATATACGTGAATTAGTATTGATATGATCCATATTTTTATGTGACATCACAAAACACATACAAAATATATTTATTTAGAGATAATGTATATCTTTTGTTTAATGTTTATTGTATTTTATGCTCTATTATGAGTAGTTTAATGTATCTTCATGTTTGCGAGAGTGCACTATGTGAATTTGTATTTCTAAACATGTATAGATGTCAGTTTTGTTGATAGTATCCTTTTGTAGATAGTGAGTGATTCATCTGTACTTGATTGATTGATTGATTTAGTTTATTTTACTTCGCGTTTTGTGCCTCTTGGCTAATTTGCGAAGATGGGGATGAGTGATGAAATGATGAAATTGATGAATGGACATTCACAAACAACCAAGCCCGACCGGGATTCGAACCCGGAACCCTTGGCGGCATCTGTACTTGAATCTGTGTTCTCGAAAATAGTATAAAAGGGAGAATATCGCGTAAGAAATATCACACTTTCGCCCAGGTAACTTATACATAAGGTAGCCCAGTAGCGTAGCGTCCTAGTACGCCCATACGCCCGGCGTTCCCTGATTTAGAATTTTTAAAATGCGTAAATGCTGTAAATATAAAGTAAAACGTGACTAATTATATACATGTTTGAGCATAATGGCATTATAAAAGCTATTTTTCGCGATCCGTCTGCAACGCTCCACTAACAGCTCTCCTTGTAGCATTTCTCTAATGTCTTAGCTTGCCGGACGCCGGCTAGGTTTGGAGTACAGAACCATGCCTGCCTGTAAGCAGAGAGAAGGAGGGAAAGCTTGTGGCTTGGATCTCTACAGCACGGGCGAAATGCTCTCGCCATACGCGGTCGTACGGAGCACCTGATTGGTTCTAGGGGCCATGTGACATTTCCTGCCTTCCGATTCAAGGCGTTGTACTTCCGATGCAGACGACAGAAGTAGAATTCCTACCCGGTTTTTCGCGTTCATGCCTCTGCTCGTGCTGTGTGATGCTACAATACGCAATATTGACTGACGTATCTTTAATGACCACTGCATCGTGTAATTTATCGCAAGAACAGTGAAGTGCATTAAAAACTAAAAGAACAAAAAAGTTTTGTCAAACAAGTTGATAAAGTCCTCGTGGTAGAAGTTCAGCCTGTGGCTGCTCTACCACCTAAGCCACAAAACTATTTATTTTAAAAAAATATTTTTTCGTTAGTATCTAACTGCCTAATATTGTGCCAGTGAAAATGTTCAGCATTCGTTTCAAAACTCTTAACATCGTATGATCTCTTGACAAAATTATTTTAAAATGTTTATCAGCATTCTGAAGATACAATAAACAGTGATCTGAAACTCTGAATTACTACTAATAGGCACTGTTACGTCAGTACAGTGTACGATTGTTGGATCATCCACCCACCTTCGTGTCAGAGTGTTTTGCACAGCGCGCTAAGACGCCAGAGGTTTCCGGTTCGAATCCCGGCCTACGCATGTTTGTTCTTTGTGAGTGTCTCTTCATCAACGTCATCAATATCATCACCCATATTCATATTTGCGATTAGGCAAAAGTGGTAGAAAGCGAAGTAAAATAAACCAAATCAATCAATAGTTGTATCATCCACAACAATGAAGTCTACTGTTGTTATAGAGGCGCTTGTAATTCAGGTAGTTTTTTTAATTACTTGCGTCATGCCGAAAGGTTTCCTTGATTATAAAATACTGTTTTGCTACACATGTGTTACGTGTGGAGCAAAATACTCCGAATGGTGTACGGTGTTTCTGACTTGAGCAATCTAATTAAAAATGGTATAAAACACCAGTGCTCCAAGCATTTATTGCACACTGAGGCATCTTATTTTCTAGAAAAAACAAGCATGGATCATGTTTTATCGGAACCCTGCTGACTTAATGTAATAAACACAATGAGATTGTGATTTTAAATAGACAATACATATGTCGGCTAATTCCATAAGTAAACTCTTAAGCAAAAAAGAAAAGGCCTACCCTTCCTTCTAACTTGGCGTTCCCATCCGAAAATTGCCGATCATGCACGAGCGCGTGACGTCTTATGGGAGGATCGGTTATGCTCGGTGCCCCTTCGGTTATGTTCGTCCGGGGCTTGGCCGAAGCAAACGGCCGCTATAATTTCTATGCGAGGTTCAGAGAGGAGTAGGTGTTTTATTACTTTGAGGAGGGGGAATTATTAATTATCGAAACTTCGGAATGGTATTGAGGTATTCCTTTAATGATTAGTAACATGACTGATTGATTGAGTTGGTGTTTCAACAAGTCCACTTTATGCACAGAAAGGCTAATCGGGACTGGATCTACAGTTTAAAGTGGGATCCGAACTACTATGTCCCTCCACCGGGTATGGAACCCGGGATTCCTTGATTACAAGGCAACGACGATACCATTGCGCCATCGGGGAGGCACTAGTAGTAACATAATTGAAAACTCGCAAACGTATTGTGAAAATCCATACTTTTCAAACTTTCTGATCGATGTGTTACAAAGATAGTTGCGCATAGTCTCATTTACCATGTATTCATTCTATAATCATAGTGTACTTTAATTTTAACATGCTAAAGAAGAATTGCATGAATGAAAGAGTTAAGAAGGAAATGATCATTTCATAGATTTATTTTGTTTATTTGTTTTACTCCGCTTTTCTGCCACTTTGGGCTAATCGCGAAGATAAGATAGTAAAATGTCACGTAATTGCCTTCTGACGATAGTAAAGGAAATTACACTTCTTGAATAAAATGTATATTCTGGTTTTATAACATTATGTACACGATATTGAGCATTGTATGAAATAAATATAATGCCCATTAATGAAGTTTTACTACTTCGTTCAATTTAATATTTCACAAATATAATGTGGATGATTTTGTACCTTTCTACTCAATGTAAACAATGGATGTCATACTCTCCTTTCGTGGAAAATTTTCTTTAAAACAGGTAGCTCTTTGTGGAGTTGTTGACGAACTATATACTTGTGCCACAAGCTCGATATATAGAATAGTTTTTCCTGGTTATAGACGACTAAAATGTATTTGGAAATGTAATAGGAAAATCCAAGACAGTCCAAAAATGAAATTTTACTATTTAACGATTCATACCCTTGTACAGTCCTTCATTGTGATTTCTTGTAACTTATTTGCTATATTTTCATTTATGCTTCAGATATATTATCTTAACCTGTTCTAAATGTCACATGTAGAAGGGAGAAATATAAACAAAACAATGCAGTAATAGTGGCAACATTCTCCTGACTATACGTGAGCTTACCGTGTTGTCCTTTGCATCTCGCTTTGGCTTTGCTTAATATTATCAATGAGCTAAATTTTCTGTGTGTTCGCAAATCCCTTCCTGTACGCTTGAATTAGTAGGTTAGGTGAATTAGGTTTGGTGTTCTTAGCATCCAGTTTCTAGTAGGTTCGGCTAGTTAAGGGTGTCGCATTCGTATTTGTACACTTTCGCCCTTCGCTTGCACGTACACATATTATAGCTTTTAATACGCAAAACCATTTCACACAACTGTAACTTATCAACACGGTAACTTGTACAACCTCACTTTGATATCGAAAATTAACATTTTATGGAAATTACAAACTGGACTTGCGTTTTCCAGGTTTGGGGTTTTACAAATTTTGTAGCACGAAATGCCAATCTTACACTCTACTTCCTCATCCTCCTGTACGTAAAATTTCCGAAAATATGGAACTCAGAGACCCGAACATAATTAATACGAAATTAAATAAAACAAACTTTTAAACAAATTATTAGTGTAATGTGATTTACAATTAGAGAGATTTCACACATATTTCATCAATTGCAAAACATCACCTAATATACCTGGCCGGCAACGAAATGAATTCGACAATCATCTTCTTAACGTAGAAAGTCCAGGTAAAGGTATACCAACTGTATTTCTCAAATAAACGTAAAATTTTTTTGAAACGGCTCGAAGAGTCTACGCTTTGCTTATATCATCTTTAGTCCATAGGGATTTCGTTTTACCGTGTACTAAGTATTGTATTTGTGTGTCACTGAACTCTTTCGCCAAGATATTCGTGAGTTTTCTTGTTACATTGTCGGTTAGGTTATGTTGAAGATTTTGAAGTTGTTTAGTATTTTTGGTTAAAGCAAGTTGCAAGAGCTTGTTCTTAATCTTTAACTTATTAATTTCTTTATGTAAACGTGTGTTGTTCTTTTGTAAGTGATGAATAGTGTTTTCCAACAACGAAACATTGCTAGCAGCTTATGTACCTACTATTTTTATTTTTTTCGACAACATAGTATTTAGCTTATTTAAGGAACGTTTCCTTATTTCACACCTTTCGTAGCATTCATCTCCACAGTCTTTATCAGCATATCCTAAAAATGATTCATATTTTGAAGAGGAAGGTTCAGGAGAATTTGCTACACCACATTCTCTATTATTTTGCACTGAAGAAATATGGTGTAATTTTATGGCACTGCAGTTGGCTTCAGTACTTTCTTTGTTGGCAAACACAAAAGTTCTGCTCTTAGATCTCGCACATTGTCTTCTTTACAAAATGGGCACTGCACACTCTAGCATTTTTAATATTAATATTATGTTCTCGATCACAAGCACGAATCCACTGTTTACTTACACGATTATCAGCTGGAAATCTATGATATTTTATATCACTTCCTTTAGTTTTTTGGTTATAATTCTCACAGCTTGTTACTGCTCAATTAGGCATTATTATAGGTGGAATGAACAAAACAATCTCATTTCAAGAGAAATAATACAATAAAAATATATCGAACGCTACAAAATCAATAACCTGCTTGTTCGGATTTTTGCGACTTGTTAGTAGCTAAATGTACCCCGCACCAAACTTACTGCACACAGCAACGAGCACCGTCAAACCCGATCCTCCCAGATGACGTAATGCATACGTACTTCACATAGCAACGAGCACCCCCTGACTTTCGCCACGGATCGTCGAAGATTTTAAACTTAAAAGAACTCCTCGGTGTTGTGCATACATCTTGGTATGGTAGTTCGGGGCGCAAGCTAAGCCTATGTGATCATAGGTATGCCGATGGCTATGCATTGATGCTATGCACAATTCTGCAACCATTATTAGTTAAGAAATAAAGCTAGCCTAACGATTAATTTGGAATAAAAGGCTAAAGAGCAAATATAGGCTCAGTTATTATTGCATATCTCTTAGTGTGGTATTTCGGGGTGCAAGCTAGGTCTATGTGATCATAGGCATGCCGATAGCCACGCATTGAGTTTATGCGTTTTTAGTTGAGCCAATTCATCGACAAAGCGAAACCCTCGCCTTCGTCTCGAGTATATTCGCATTATAATCGCCATAAATAAAGAATAAAACCTTTTAGTTTATCTACTGCAGTAATGTGGTTTTATTTCTCTGTGCTGTGAATATTGCCGTTGTCTAACACTATCCCTGTACCTGAGAGGAGTCTGTGTACTTCACCGTGTCTCATCGTTCACCGCTGAGTATTATTAAGTTATTATTAATAAATATAATAATACGTTTAATAGTATAATAATACAGGCTATGAACGTATCAGAATGTACCCTTGAAATGTAATATCAGTAAATAAAATTATAGATGGCTTCACACAACAATAGTGGGGAGAGGACGTCTGGTCTGGCGAATCTGCATTCACAATATTCCAATCCACCGGCGTGTTTGAGTGTCAAGAGTGCCTGCACTGCCTGCAGAGGAATATCACAGAATTCTGGACGAACATCTTCATCCTACGATTCAGACTTTGTTCCCTGGCGAACGAGCTGTGTTCCAAGAAGACAATGTCCCATTCACACTGTTCGGTGCATCAATGCATGGTTCAATGATCACTAGATGAAGGTGAACATCTCGTTTGGCCCCCTTAGTCTCCTGATCTAAACATGATTGTACATTTGTGGATTATTTTCAAGGCCAAAGTGCACGGTAGGTTTCTACATCCAGCCGCATGTTGTGAATTAGAGACTACTTTGCACGAAGAATAGGTGTGTATCCCCTTTAGCATTGTGCACAATCTTCGTTTGTCCACAATCTTCGTTTGTCCACTCCACGTCGGATGCAGGCTGAAATTCAATCCAAGGGTTGGCACACTTCCTTACGAATGAAGATTTTTGTGTCGTGTCATGGTGTTCATATTTTTTTCTACCATCTGTGTGTGTGTGTGTGTTCTAAAATTGTTTATTGCTTACTACGTTATCAAATTGTGCCCGTCTCCCACAAAATTCTATGACTTAGAGCATATTTCTCAAACTATGGGGCGCTACCCACTGCTGGGTCCTGAGGGGGCGTTTGGTGGGTTGCAAAGTCGGACTCGAAAATTTATCTACTGTGTCATAAAAACCAAACGTAAAAGAGGGATTCTTAAAGTACTCGATGTTAGCAAAGATATGATTATAAACTGGGTGCACACCCTTACAAGTAATTCTGCCGGCGCCCATGCTTCTGGGTCCCATGCAGTGTAATATCCTTCAAGGTGGGTCCCGAACTGAAAAAGATTGAGAATCACTGACTTAGAGTCTTCCAGGAGTGACCCTTCCTTCTCTCCTGATGACAACTGATGGGAAGAAAAGTGCAAGACATAAAGATCAAATGGTTGACCGTGCCTATCGTGTGACTGTGCCTCAGTCCAGAAAACCGCCCTTTTCCGATCAGGGTTCTTGTCATGGAATTTCCGGACAGTTGGCCTAGTGCAGTGTAATGAAAAGACACTGAACATCCAGGATGTCCCACGAGAGAAAGTTGGAAGCCTGAGAACAGCGAAGGGTTAAAATCAACAAGACTAACTGATTCGATTCCCAGACGACGGATTTGAATGCAGGGGAATCTAAAACCTTGTTCTTCTGAACAAAATGTGTTCCAAAAGAATGATGAGTATGTTGAGAAGAGATGCACAGCATGAGTATGTACAGTACAATTATTATGTGTTCGAGGAAAAATAATTGACATTACTTTTGAAATGCCTCTCGCGCGTAACCTGGAAATAATAAACTGAATCCACACGAATAAGTTCCAGCATAGTCCACATGCGTTATATACAGATATGATCAAGGACGCTCAAATAGCATAGGAGGAGAATTTTTTTAAAACTCAATTACAACTAAACACGGCCATAAAGAACAGAGGGATAAAGAAAGAGGGAGAATAACAGAAGAATAAGAGACAGACGTAATAAGAGTGGCAGATATAGAGAAACAAGAATAATTAAATTAAAAAAAAATAGAGAACAGACGAAAAAACAAAGAGGACGAAATAAACAGAAAGGGATATAGAAGAAAGAAAGAAAGATGCAGTAAAAAGAAGGGAGATAAAATGAAATGAAAGAAAGAGGAACACGAAGAAAGAGGACAATAGAACAAGGAGGAAGAAAGATAGAGAAAAAGTTAGAAGGAGATAAAGAAGCAAGGGAAGAAAACATGTGAGAGAAAACAGAGGAACAAATAGCATCATGTTACCTATAACCACTGAAGAAGAGCCACCTGGAAATATTTTTCCCTCCCTGTATGCCACTCGAGCGAACAATATCTCCAACAGAACAGATAGGATATTGTTTGATATAATTCTCCACAATTAAATATAAGGTGGTTAGTCCTAACCTCGCCAAGTGAGGGCCTCCCCGATGCCGCAGTGGTATCATCGCCGCCTTGTAATCAAGGGATCCTGGGTTCGATACCCGGTGGAGGCACATGGTGGTTCGGATCCCACTTTAAACTGTAGGTCCAGTCCCGTTTAGCCTTACTGTGCATAAAGTGGACTTAAAACACCAATTCAATCAATCAATCAAACCTCGCCAAGTGAGTGTTGAAACGAACATGCCGCATTGAATTCGTATTATGAAGATATTGTTTCTCAGAACCCTGAGGGTTTTTGACTTAGCGGAGACTACCATTTATAACTTATAGTATTAATTATTTTTTGTGCACCTCAGCACAACTCCTTTCTTATTTGGTAACTCACCAATCAAAAATTCAATATTAGTTAGTCATTCGTGCACAAGAACATTTACATTGATGACTTACGACAATACAACAGTACAACAATGCCCACGTGATAATTGTTTCCGTAGAGCTTATCTACAAATATTGCAAAGAGAAAGTTGCTATGTTTAAGTATTGATCTTGAATACTTGCAGAATTGTTTGGCTTTTTACAATTCTCAAAACCAAAATTTAATCAAGAACAAAACGACAGTAAGTATTGCTTGTATTGTAATTAAATATGTACTGTGTTCTCATAAAAAAAATTATCAGTATACACAATAAATACTAAAATTCGCATAGTATATGTTATCATTAGAAATATGCATGTGTGTTCGTGAAAGAAATAACACTAGCTAAGAATTTTAACTTTTGTTCTGTAGAAGTTACGGTGATATGTATTCTGAATTAATTCCAAACCACTGAATCCAAAAATCAGGTTAAAAAATGTGTGTCACGTCACACTTACATAGGAAAAATAGCAATTTAAATTCAATGCATATCTTTGAAAACTTCGCAAGCCACCTGGATATGTCCTGTGCACAACAGTGCAATTATACGTATATTTGCACAATTTCTGTATTATTATTATGTAATAAATTGTAGAATGAACTGAATAGTAAAAAGGAATACATTTTTGTTTTTCAGAAGATGCCTGAAAACATTTGCGGTTTGAGGGCTTCGACAAGTTGAAAGAAGTTTACATTCGTAAACTGGCCGAAGTTCTACTTCCAACTTTGACTTCTTCACCAGTTAGTTGTCTTCTGAGAAGCCATTGAAGAAAGAGGATCTGGCAAGAGGAGTATTGCATAGACAATAGGTGAGAATTGTTGATTTTGTGTGTGTAATCAAATGGCAATGCAAGATAATGTTTAAAACACCAGTTTCGCTTTCAGTTGCCCCCCCCCCTTCTTTCTTGTCCCTGCCATGCTTGGTACTCGGTGAGAAGGCAAGATAACATTGAAAGTTTCCATTTCTAAAAATCCCTCTCTTTGCACTGATGTGTGGATAGCGTCGACTCTGTCGCACGGTCTCGAATGGAAGGGGACTGAAAAAGTACATTTCAGCGCATGGCTGGTGGTGGTAGTATGAGCGCTGGCTGTGCGCATGAAGTCCATAATAATATAATAATAATATAATACAATAATATAATCATGGCCGTATTTTTGCATGTTGGATTAATGGAAGTTCAGAAACCAAAATTTGTAACACATTTTCAAACATTTATTCGAAGCCTCACAAAAATAGAACAGGGAGACAATGCTAGGACGATCGAGCTACAATTGTCCGACATTTATGGACCACTGCTCTCCCAGGAAATGGCATCGTTTATTGCAAGTTACAAAGCGTGTTGCGAACGGCGGCAGAGGTAACATATTTCGAAAAGTGTTAGCAATCGCAGTTTATGCGAGAGATGGATGCAAGCGCTGCAGAAGCGAAGCAAATGGCAGGTGAAGCGGCGTGGGAACATTTGATGTTTTGATGGAGATGGTGTTCAGTGAATAAGTATAATATAAAATAACTGCATTACAGATTTATTTGGGTGTACCCATCATGGCCGTATTTTTGCATGTTGGATTAATGGAAGTTCAGAAACCAAAATTTGTAACACATTTTCAAACATTTATTCGAAGCGTCACAAAAATAGAACAGGGAGACAATGCTAGGATGATCGAGCTAGAATTGTCCGACATTTATGGACCACTGCTCTCCCAGGAAATGGCATTGTTTATTGCAAGTTACAAACTAGCAGAATGTTTGTTATTTTTATTGTTAATAACAGAAATGAAGTTCATCTAGTTAGTATTTAAACAGAATAATCAAATAAAAACTGCAAGATCGAAAAATTGAGGTTATAGTACAAGAACCAGGTTATGCTTTTTTCTTTTTTAATATTCTACCAATTAATCTAAAGAATAACTTGTTTTATATTTTTCAAAAGTTCAAAAAAATAAATTTTATGTGACAGGTTAAACAACATAATCTTATGACTTGAAATCTCTATTTAACTTTTAAAGCTTTTTCTTGAAGGTATCTAAAATTTAAAGACAAAATATAATAATAATGCATTTCAGTACACACTGCATGAAACAAAGAAAAACAATAAAAACACAGTTGTGCTGCATATTCACATATATGATGGATCGAGTAGAAAAGTCTTCTCAAGCATATAACAGCAATAATAATAATACATTTTGGAATAAATTGTTCCATCACGAAATTTTAATTATTATTATTACTGTTAATCAAATTTCTGGAGACGCCAATGGGACCAATTATAAGTAAACCACCCCCCCCCGAAAATTTCTCCTGGCTACGGCCATGGTGTCCGTGCGAATGTGTGAAGAGGCTTTTACGCGTGCTTTTTTAACAAAACTAAACTAACTAGCTGAACTATGCAACACAACAACGCAGAATCTCTCCCGTGACACCTGTCACGCGGATTAAACATTACATGAATTATAATACGGTCAGGATAAGTGCCTACAGTCGGAGTTACAGAGAATAAACTTAGGAGGATTTGATTTCAAGCACCTGAAATTAAGTGACATAGTACTACGGTGGTTCAGAATATACACATGTATTAGAACACAGATAAATAAACAGTACATCTTGCCCTCTTTCACTCGATCTCTCATTCATACACACATTCCATGGCATATTGTGACAATATGACAATTACAAAGGTTAGATTAATTAATACTTTGACGATACTCATGCTATTCCTTGGCTACCTTGCCTTTTACAATTTACCGTTTATGGTTTTAAGTATAACATGAATAATTGTTCCTTGTGCGAACCCCTTTCATCTTTTCTGAAAGTACAAATATATTTCAATGAACTATTGTTTGCTGTTAACTGTAACATTTTCAATATCCCTATATTGTAAACCTTACATAATCAGAAAATTGACGTATATATGCTTAGTTCAATTTTCGGCTATCAGAGGGCCTCGCTCCCTGAATAGCTCTACCGGTGCTGCCTCTAACGGCAAAACTTGGTACTTGTGGGCTAGCCGTAACCTCGGCACACAGCCGCAGTTGCACTCGATCGCCTGGGAACGAAACGGCAACAACCAGCCTTGTTGCTCTGACATCATTTTCCTTGCCGGAGGAGAGAGACGTACCTGACCATGCTGTTGGTAGAATAGAGGACAGCCAAGAGTGTGATGGGCCTACGACTTAGAACATAGGACTACAAACGGAGTGTGGTGCACGTAGCAATAGAGGCAGAACTTTGTGTATTAGGTACGTAAACTCTCCCCGTGCAATAGGAACATAACATCGTATTTTTGCCGTATCTGTGTCGTAATTTTTACGTTCCCTTTTTTTTATTAATTTTACATTAAGGCGATAAAGACTTGTGTGTTCAACATCCCCCCCTTATTGTCCTCCTTGAGTGCGCGTTGATAGACCAATTGTCCACGTACCCTTTTGTCAAAATGGACAAAACAATGAAAATTGGACGTGACGTATATGAACAGAATTAAGTTAAGTGTGTTGATCATTGTGCCCCAAACGTTTATTCAGCCTAGTTGCGCCCAGTGCATACATAAATAACCTACGAACGGGCGCACGCTAATTTAATGAACAGTCGAGCCTTTATCTTCGTACTAGCAATGCAATTTTTACTGCCCATTTAACGTTTTTCTAGTGATTCAAAACCAAGCTTAATTAATTTGAAACTTGCAGAGAAAAACTACGATCCTTTATTGCCTCCCTAGTTGGGACAGAACTAGTTATTCCTGTTAGTCTCCCCCCTCCTTTGCAGTAGCATGAGAATAACCAAGGATCAGAATAATAAAATTAATAAGTGAGGTATTGTTATACCCAATTGCATTAATTAACGTATTGGTTAAATGTTGAATTTACAATTGTGTGATTGAGTGTGTTGCAATAATGGATGCATGTGAATGTAACGCGTATTTATGATTGATGCTCAATTAAATGCAAAATGGTTGAATAGGTGCACGCGGGACGTGCTAGAAATGAACGCGTGGTTGCACGCTTTTGACAAGTATAGGCATTTCATGTATGGTTATCGTTAAAGTTGATAATGTTTTATGAGCAGTCTTGTTTTTTGGAGAAATAAAACTGTGTTATTGAGCAATTACATTTATCTTCTTCATGGTTGGAATTTTAAGTACACTATTTTGTTTGCTACCTTTGAATTCTAGTTCGTTAGCTAATGTAAGGAACATACGTCACCAGACGAATAATAACTAAAAATACGAGTGGTTTTGTGGGGGCATTTGTTGTAAAAAGAGAAAGGTAAAGACGTTGGTTTAATTACTAAAACTATTATAAACAATGGAGAAGGCTTAAAAGGCTATTCATTGTCGGGACCCTTTGTATAGGCACATATAATATATATATACGTGTTTTTCTCTTACAGGGCCTTTGTCTCGCGCTTCTCGTGGGTTCTGCTCGTAAACTCCCGCATTATCTTGCGAGAAGTGCGACACAAATTTAGAATTTGTAACTAATAGTACGGGTCTCACTTACGTTCTTGCAGCTGCGGTTGCCGCGTAGCCGCTTCCAATTTAAATATCACGAGCAACTGCAACTTGACCCCAACTAATACATTACATAACATAAACTCTGATCTATAACATTGATTAGTCCGCCGGAATAACGATGTCTAGTTATGCCATAGCACTAATTTAAGTTAAGCAATGATTTGATTTACGCAGATTCGCGGTAGATTGGCGTCATCTCTCTCACACACGCACATGGTTGGATCTTACCTTCGCTGCATTCCCTCTGACCTGGGTAGGGTGAAAGTGGTCCTACAGTTTTGGAAGACGTCCACACTCCAGCGTTGTACTTCGTTGTTATCCTGGTTGGCGAAAATGGATCGCTCTGCAGCTCCATCTGGCATCATCGGATCTTGGCTTCACTCGTTCACTTCGCAGGGACGTCCATGACGGTACACGTACACTGTCGACTTCATACGACAACTAGCGCAGTAATAGGTAAGTCCTTCGATGTCACTTGTACGTAGATATACGTGGCTTGGCTGATGAGTCGAACATACGTAATGAGCCACTCGCGGTTTCACATGGATACACATGGATATTAAATGTTATTAACTTTAGTATTGGCTGTTATGCACTTCGGTATTAACTTTGCTATCAATTGTTATTAACTTCTGCTAACTTAGGACGTTGTTTCGGACGATTGACACAGGTGGACGTGTCTGGCGTTATTCTCACATAACTACACGTATCTGCACAGATGCGTTGACGGCGAGGGGGAAAACGACCCCCTGGTTCTACTCTGCTCTACTCCATGGCTCTAAACACTCACTCGAGGAAAAAAACAAATCCAGACCACGGGTCCGATCGCGACTCGCAGCTAGGTCGCGCGTAGCTCACACTCCGGTGGCGATTCTAGACAAACTGTGTTTTC
Organism: Lepisma saccharinum; assembly: GCF_977018435.1. NCBI lineage: Eukaryota > Metazoa > Arthropoda > Insecta > Zygentoma > Lepismatidae > Lepisma > Lepisma saccharinum. Next base: position 40,073,736 of record NC_139249.1, read on the forward strand.
GCTATTCCGAATCATCCCTTTTATTCAGATTTGAACGAGGCGCCGCTCTAGTCTCTGTGTTTAGGTGCTTATTTATTGTTTCTGGTGCTTTGACCGTTGTCCTCCTATCCTGGTCAACGCTCAGTCCGGTCCTTAACCTCTGTTAGCAGCCCATCGTGCAGAAATTAGGCTAAATCCTCGGCTATTGTGTTCGACACGTTCAGCCAGGGTCAGTTCACCAGGATACCGTCTCCCATTGAATCCAGCGATGAATCTTTAATAATTCATAACTCCCGTAGTTCTGTTCTGATTAGGTTCAAATCTTGGAATCAGTACTTTCATGATGTGGTCTTCCGCTGGTTAAAATCTCATCCAACTCGGTCCATTGGTTTAGAAGTTGCTCTTTTCCTGCTATTCCCCATATGAATGCATGTAAATCCGGATTCGGGCGAAAAACGGTGGTTGAGCAAGTTAACGTTGGCTAAGGCAGTCGCTAGACACCTTTATTCGCGACGGATTTTAATATTACCAATTGTAATTAATTCTTAATAACGGGCAATTAGATTAATTACCTGTTACTCAATATTTGACCCTTATAAGGCAGAAGGCGCTACTGACCATAACGAGACCACGCTATGGGCACCCAAGTAAAGATCCCAAATTTTGTCCCTAACCGGGGTAAGAAATGATATGAAAAGTCATAGAAATTGAGAGGAAGCAAAATGGAAGAGAAATGGCAGGCAGAGAAGGAGAAAGACAAGAGGAAAAAAGCAACAGATAGAAAAGGAAACGAGAGAATACAGAGAACAGAGATACAGAAATACAGAGATAGAGAGAGAGAGAGAGAGAGAGAGAGAGAGAGAGAGAGAGAGAAAGAAGGACGGACAGGGAGAGAAAGCAAGACAGAGAGAGAGAGAAAACGGAAGAGAAATTCAGAAGATAAACATAAAGGGAGTGAGGGAAGAGAAATAAAGGAACGATTGGGAGAGAGAAAAAGAAAGGAAAGTGTGTCAGAGAGAGAGAGAGAGTAAAGATGGAAGGACAGTGAGAGAAAGCAAGACAGTGAGAGAGAGAAAACGGAAGAAGAAATTGAGAAGATAAACATAAAGGGAGTGAGGGAGGAAAAATAAAGGAACAATTGGGAGAGAGAAAAAGAAAGAAAAAGTGTGTGTGTGAGAGAGAGAGAGAGAGAGAGAGAGAGAGAGAGAGAGTAAAGATGTACGGACAGGGAGAGAGAGAAAACGGAAGAGAAATTCAGATGATAAACATAAAAGGAGTGAGAGAAGAGAAATAAAGGAGCGATCGGGAGAGAGAGAGAGAGAGAAAGTGTGTGTGTGTGTGTGTGAGAGAGAGAGAGAGAGAGAGAGAGAGAAAGTGTGTGTGTGTGAGAGAGAGAGAGAGAGAGAGAGAGATAAATTAATATACCGTATTATTGAATATAAATAATTTCAATACCCTTACATTCCCCACAACCTAGTAGAGTCGAATTACTTTCGGAACATCTCCAGCGGACTGAGCGAGTCTGTCTATCGAGCCTACTGGGCGTGTAGAGCCTGAGCAAGGGGTTTAGCGATATGCTCTGGGTTGAGATGACGTCAGCGGCTCGCTTAGTTGATTGGCTGCTTCGGGAGTTGTGACTCGTTTCGAAGCTTCAAATGCATAACAGCCAAAGATGTTATGGAAATAATCTCCCTCTACATACCAACTCCAGCTTCAGATGGGAAATTCTAGATAAAGCCCTGAACGCATCTACGCAGAAAAATGCTCAGGCCCTTCCAGTGTCCATCTAAGCTAATTCCAAAGTGTTTGTGGATTGTGATCGCTATGTACGATGATTGTAGGACAAATTTACTGTCTGTGGTTAAAGTTAAGAAATTGTATATAACGTATTAGAAAAATACGTTGCGGTTTTACACGTGAAATCTGATCCTTTGAGAAAATAAACTCAGAAGGACTTATATAATGGGAAGATAAAGTTGAAACAGCGCATGTTACAGTAATTAATGAAAATCACAAAAATAATCTTCACAAGAACCTTCAGGAATTCACCAAGTTCCTTCTCTCGAAAACAGTGAATCTTCTGATGAACCTTGTGAGCAAATTTCAACGTTGGGAAGTAAATGCGGTGAAGTCTGTAGAAATATTAACTTCTCGCCATGTGATTCCACGTTTCTGAGATTGAATAAGGGTCTGTAGTGGATTGGGGGTTCACCAATTCAACCGAAGAAATTACCTTATAGTGGAAGATACAGAAGGGAAAAGTTCAGAAAGGTTTAACTAGTTATGACACAATCATTCAAGAAGGTCTCAGGTGCATGTGTCAGACGATGAAGATGATTCAAGAAGAGGTGAATCTGATTATCATCTCGCTGGGAAGGATATGCTAATTGAACCAAAGGAAAAGTTTTAGAACACTAGCATTATGAGTGAAAAATGTAAATTTTTCCATACTGCATTCAACCTGGAGTAATTAAAATATTATCTGAGTTGATGGCATCAAAGTACATGGTGGAAAAGACAGGAAGGAATTCTCTGCTCTGCAAACACCAAAGGGGTGAAACTTCTTTAGTGCAGATATTATTCAGACAGTGCAGCCGTTGTATTAGGAGCAAGATATTAGCAAATAGCTCCCAGGAATTAAAGATTAAAGTGCCAAATAAGATGGAATACAAATATAAACAGAGAAAAAAATGCTTGAGAATCTGCGAGAAGTATACGAACCTTTCAAGAAAAATATTGCACGGTTGGGTGGGTTTTCGAAATTCGCCGAGACGAGTAAAATATATTTTATCAAAGCAACTAGCACAAACATACTGTATTTGTGAGCCTCATACACCAAAATGTGAAACAAATATTCAATGGTGCAAAATTAGATCAATTAAAACCACAAAATAGAAAACATTTTTTAGTTCCTACCGTGATTGTCTGTATGTAAGCCTCAACATGAGTGTTACCGGTACTTTGCTTTGTAAAGAGAGTGTTTTGGGACAGAAGTACTTCATAGTAATTTAGAAAATATTTTTACTAGCAATTTCATGAAGGAAGTTGCTTATAAATGGAGCCAGGATTTATAAGCACAATCAAACAGTAAAATAAGCAAGTTAATAAGCACAAAAAATGAAAAAATCAGCACCAAAATAATAAGCATAAACAAATACAGGAAAATCTGAAAAAATATTTGTTTATTAGATCTCTTAACTTATTCGAAGCTGTTAAAGTATGTAAGGAAGGTCATCCTGAGATTTTGTTGTGCGAAGCTCCTGCGTCTGTCAGTGAAGAATGATTTGTACATTGAAAATGTTTTTTCCATGTAGCATGACATCACAGGCGCATGTGAGAAACACCACAGTTCTTCTTCGGTGAATTCCTCTTTAATGTCTGTTTCTTCACCAGAAATCTTTTTATAAATTTGGCACAGTGCTTTGTAACCGGGATTTTTCAGTAATTCCTGCCTGAGCTTATCGGACACAATTTTACCAACACCGTGAGTTTCAGAAGACAACGTTACTGAAATTTCATCAATAAGAGAAAGCGAATGTTGCAATGTATTATTTCGAGCTTTCAACTGTGTTATAATATCAGGCAATTTGGAAAAATGATTATGGATGCACTGTATCTTTTCTAGGATGCCGTTTCTCTCGTGCGGCTATTTAGAAGCATTGATCGCGTCATCCCGATGCCGTAGTGTGATTGAAGTAGGATTGAAATATCACAGATTTGAGTAAAATATGCTATCTTAAACCAAAATCATAAAATAAGCAAGCATAACCGTTTCCTGCAGAAATAAGCATTTATAAGCACTTTCAACTTTAGTTAAATAGCCTGCAACGTCCGCGCGCCGGAGCACTGCACACTACACCACGGAGCGGTGCAAAAGTGTACCCATATATGCAAGCTTGTAGCCAGCCGAAGACATGGACTCAAAGTATCTCAGGGCTTGCGGGGTTTAGTATGGAAAGGTCAACTTGTAAAAGTTTATTTATATTTATACACGCATGTAAATAACCAGTTTAGCACATACGCTCTTAAATCCTCCTCAGTGAGGTACCTGGGCAGTATTAGTATTCTTATCTAATTTAGGGGGGAACCAACTAGTACAGGTAACCAATAGGAACCTGGGTAGCCGTCTGGGGACAACATGCGAAAGCGTCAATAGCGAGGGACGGGCCAAGGGGCCCGCGGTTTCACAAAGGTGTTGGTGTGAAAGGACGCCGCAAAGTCAATCCAGCTTCGACAAGGGAACGGTTCGGTCCCTTGGCATGTCCAGTCAGTAGCAAGAGACGGCAAGGTACAAAAGGTAGGTCTGGAAGCACCCAGGAGACTTGGGCTTGGGCCGCCACGACCCAAGGGTAGCACATCAAGCTCTTATGGGGCAGACCAGGTAGGTAGGAAAACTGCTTTTTTTTCTCCTCCTTCCTTCTCAAGGAAGCTATTGGATCCTGGTAGGGGAAACTTCCAGACTAGATCTGGAAACCAGGTCTTTCGCAGTCGGCATCTGGCAGTCGACTGAGCTCCGGGTTGGTTTTTTTTTTTTTTTTTTTTTTGTTCATTTACAGGTCGCTTTTTCCGCCTCAGCATCAATATTTATTTGGCTGATATCTCATTTTTCAATCACAATTTGTAATTACATATACATACTTTTCTTTACAGGATTTTTTACAAAGTCCCCCGCAACTGTCGCTAGGGGAGTTACTCGACAATATTTCCGGACAAATACATTTCTAACTACTACAATACAATAACAAAATACAAATACATACAACATACTGTGTGCAGGACGACATGAGTAATTTACATAGTTATGTTATCTGGAATTCTAATTTTTCCGTTCTGTGTATTTGTAAACAAACAGGTATGTGTTTGTTTCTTGTATAGTACTTCCACTGTCTGGAAGAATATGTCTTGCGGTCTTAATTGTTATGGTCGAGGTAGGCGCACAATGTTCCGACGGGGCCTCGATTTTCCGATATCTTTGATGAGCGGATTTGGATGGACTTGGATTTTCCTCCAAAGTTTTGCTTGAGCTGAGTGAAGGGCTTCCATGAGAGGTGAGCACTCCAAATCTTCGTGCATTTGTTGTATTCTGGTTGTTCTTGGGTAGTGTCCTATAGCTCTAAGGGCTCTATTTTGCACCACTTGGATTTTGCGATGATGGATATGGGCCATCTGCTTCCACACTGGTCCTGCATACAGTAATATAGGCCGGATCATCATCCTATATACATGGATTCTGGCTTCTAGTTGGAGAACGGGCGAACTGAGTATTGGGTATAAGTATCCAATGCGTTGTTTTGCTCGGTTGGCCATCTTCTCGGTATGTTGACCGAAGGTGAGATGACGATCCAATGTCACTCCTAGGTAGGTGACGGATGTTGTGCTAGGAACTGCTTTCCCGAAGAGCTGGATGTTTATCTTTCCGGTGGAAGGACCGAGTCCAAATTCTATGGCCTGACTTTTCTCAGGATTGATGTTTATCCTCCATTGGCGTGCCCATACCTCGAAAGTTTGGAGGTATTTCTGAGTAGCTTGCATACTTGGAAGGAGTCTTCTGCTCCATCCAAAGATGGCAGTATCATCGGCGTATGTAGCGATGAGTCCTTTTTTAGGTTGAGGGATATCAGCCGTGTAGATGGCGTATAGGAGTGGAGATAAAACTGAACCTTGGGGGACTCCTGCTCTTACTGGTCTTCTTTCAGATCGTTTTCCGTTGAAGGTAACCGTGAAGGATCTTCCGAGTAGGTAGTTGGCTAGGATTTTGCAATAGCTGATCGGGAGTTTCATATTGTAGAGTTTGTAGAGAAGACCAGCGTGCCAGATACTGTCAAAGGCTTTGTGGACGTCCATGAATATTCCCACGACCCGTTGTTTACGATCCATCTGCACGGCAATATTGTCCACTACTCGCAGGAGTTGATCGACTGTTCCATGTTGGGCTCTAAATCCAAACTGGTGATTGGGGATGATGTGATGTTCTTCACAAAAGTCAGTGAGTCTTTTTCGCAAGACACGTTCGAATAGTTTGGCTAGATGTGACAGGAGGCTAATTGGCCTATAGTTCGTTGGTAGTTCTGGATTTTTTCCAGGTTTGGGAATTGCAATGATATTTGCTAGTTTCCAATCCTTTGGGAAATACCCGATCCTCAGTATATCTGTGAACAGTCTTGCCAGGAAAACCGTGCCTTTTCTGGTGAGATTCTTTAAGGCCGCTGACGGGATCTTATCAATCCCCGGTGCTGATTTGGTTTTCATTTGCTTGGCTGCTGCTGCCACCTCACGTGGGGTGACATGATGTACATCCAATCTCCTAGGTAGGCTTTTCAGTTCGTCAAGTCCTTCTTTTACCACTTGTTCCGTGTCTTTGTCCCGGAGGTGGTGATGTGGGACAAAGGATGCGTAAAAGTGATCAGCCATCATATCAACCTGCTTATCTGGATCCATTACGTGTTCTGCTCCAGTTCGTAGTACTGGGGCTGCCATGGTGTTCTTGTTCTGCAATGTTCTGGCTAGCTTCCAGAAGGAAGTGTCCATCGGAGAAAGATGCCTTAATGTATGATCCCATCTATCCATTCTATCACGGAGAAGGTAGTTGTGTAGTTGCTTTTGGACCATCATCCAATCAGCCTTGTGTGTTGGAGCTCTGGATCGTTGCCATCGTCTTCGGGTCCATCTAGCCAGGTGAATTAGAATAGTTAGCATCGGTGTCTCCCTTGATACTGCAGGTTCATTGCTGTATGAAGTCGCTTTATACCAAGCCTTCGTTACAATGTGCGTGAATTTGATGACAGCTAGATCAATGTCCCTTGGTGAATGGAGGTGTATTCTGGGGTCGATCTCTGCATGAGTTTCCTGTCGGTATTGATTCCAGTTGGTGGTAGATTGCTGCAGTGTCTGGAATCGTTGGCAGTAGATACCTTGAGCCAACGATGCTATTATTGGAAGGTTATCCGAAGTTAGTTCCGGGACCGCATAGGGGGCAGTACTGGTGCCAACTCCCTTCAGAAGAAGAACATCTAAGACATCTGGGAGACCTCCGTTACGTGGATAAAATGTGGGTTCCTGTGGTGCCATAATATGGAAATCTGTATCTTGGATCCTATTATATAGTGTATTCCCAGCTGTGTTGGAAGTCCTTGAGAACCATGACGGATGTTTGCGTTTAAGTCGCCTCCCACCACCATGTTTGGTCCCATGTTGTCCAAATTGATGATATCGTTACCATCCAATGGTATGCTGGGTGATTTGTAAGCGGCCACTAATATCAGGTCCATGGCTTCTGTTTTGACTTTCACTGCCAGTGTTTCGATGGAAGTTGTAGGTGGTGTGGCAATCTGTGTTGCTGCTATTCCTCTTCTCATTATTATAAGGAGTCCCCCTTTGAGTTGTCCCCGTCGGTCCAGTCGGAACTGTCTATAATTAGCCATCTTCCAGCTGTGATGTGGTTTGAGATGAGTCTCATTGATCAGTGCTATGTCAATCTTGTGTCGTTGAATGAAATGTTGAAATTCCAGTGTTTTTTCCATTATGCCATCTGCATTGAATACCAGGATGGTGATCTGTTTTAGGAAGTTTCGACGACTAAAAGCAGCCATCTTGTTGCATGTCTAGGAGTGTCTCTATTAGTATCGATACCATTGTCATGCCAGACCCTGCGGTTGCCAGTTTTTGTAACCCCTTGGACACATGTTGCCAAATCCTCTGTAAATTCCATGATGCAGCCAGGTCTATCAAGGACTGGATACCTTGTCCCAGGGTTGGAGTAGTTGTTGGGGGTGTCGGCCTAGATGGAATTTGCGACACTCTTGGGACCCTTCCTGCGTATGTGGAAGTGGATGTGGCTGTAGTTGATGCAGCTGGCTGTGGTTGTGAGGCGGACGTGTTTGGACGTTGTATGGTGTTTTGTATTGATGGTCTTCGTAAGTTGTTTACGGTGGCAGTGCTTCTGAGTGTCGCTGACTCCTTTCGTTGAAAAATTCTGCAACCTCTATAGTTGGCCGGATGCTCCCCACCGCAGTTTACACATTTGGCAGGCAGCTTTCTGTCCTTTTTTGGGCATTCACGAGCATCATGTGGTCCTGTGCATTTTACACATCGAGGACGTGCTTTGCAAAGAGCCGAAGGATGCCCTAATCGTTGACATTTGAAGCATTGAAGTACATCTGGCGTTCTGTACGGTTCCACCGTCATTCTGTAAAGGCTAATATACTCCTGTTGATATATCGTGGAGGCTGAGGATGTTCTTTGGATGTTAACCAGATATAGCGGCATCTTTTTTCTGATGTTTGTTGTGTTGTCCGTCTTTTTCAGCTGGCTGACAGATACAATCTGGAATCCTAATAATTGGAGCTCGTCCTTGATCCATGCAGGGTCGAGATCGATTGGAAGGAGTCGTAGCACCACCTTTAGTGGTTTTCCTTGTTTTTGTGGGCCTGTCGCAAATTCGATGTTGTTAAGTGATAGTCTTGTTACCATAGTGTGGAAATCTTTTTCTGTCTTAGAGTTGATTCTCACGCAATGTGCAGAGACTCTTACTCTCGGTTGTTCTTCTAAATGGGCGCAGATGTTGCTAACCATTTGATGTGGATGTGATATACCATATACGAAGATTGGTGGAATGCTTTTCATTTGTGATGGTAGGCTCCCTCCGCCTGTTGCTCCCTCTGTATCCATCTTGTCTCCGTCTGCTTCGACTGTCCCCTCCGTCTGAGTGAAATTTTGTAGTGGAACCGGTGTTGTTCCCTCACGTTGTACTGGGAGATCATCGAATAGGTTCGGTGTCGTAAAGATCGGAGTTTGCGGGGCGAATGGTGTTTTCGCTGCTTTACGTGGATCTACCATTTGGAATGACTCATCATCAGATTTTGTTTCTTCTTCTTCTTTTTTGCCTCGCTGTTTCCGGCGGCGTTTCGGGTCTTTAAGTGGTGTGTGTCCCAATTTTCTCGTGTCTCGTGGTCGTTGTCCCATTGGAGTCGGATTGCCGGTGTTCCCTGGGTGCTTCAGGAATTCTCTCGAACGTAAGGGTCTCTGCATAGTGGCCGATTCATCGGATTGTAGTTCGTCATAGGTTCCATAGTTTCCCGATCGTAGATCAGAATCGCTCTCTGTATTAGAAGTTGATCTATGTTGTTGAGAACTGCTATGTTATTCTTTTCCTAATTTGCCGGTGGATATGGATCCAGCGAATGGCGGCTTCATTACCACGGGTGGCAGGAAGTGTTTTCTCTGTGCTCCTGCACAGGTATCGCTAATGTTGCTCCCATTTATATCCATCGCAACGCGTCGCGTCGCGATGCACAATTAAGGCTTCAGTTGGCACCGTTAGGTTTCCACCTTGATTCCCGGGGACTGGGCCTCCCCGGATTCCATGATCAGCTCCGGGCCTCGCTGCTTTGTTTATATACTGTTTGGTGGCAGCACTGAGGCGGGTGGAGAAAATCGGAACTAAGCCGGCTGCAGCGTTGCAAACTCCCTTCAATTCACGAGATGCAACTCGTGCGTTATAAAATATCAAGTTTAGCATTGTAAAAACCACTAGCATGTGGAGATATAAACTTAACACTTGTGTGCTAAACTGAATACGTTACATTAAAGAAATTACAAGATAAAGAGATTCGACAATGCAAGTTACAAATTAAACAACAATTACTGCACAAAAGATAACTGAATGCGTAAACCACGCAGGGTATTTAGCATGCTTTCTTTAACCAAAACGTGTGTGCCATAACAATATACTCAAACAATATGCTTAAAAACAATGCACTCAAAATTAGATAAAAGATAAATCAAAAGGGTAAGCCTCGCAGGGAAATTCTCCAGCATTAATAATTATATATTAAAGAATATGGCTATCACGCAGGATAGCTACATGTGATGACCACGCAGGGTCGTTACATATGCCCCTCTCTCGGGCAAAAATTTTGAGGAAAATTAAAAAGTTTAAATTTTCAGAAAATTTTTTGGTAAACCAGAGTCTCTTTTACTCTTCAATCACTAAGTGTTTTCTTCATTCACTATTTGTCTTCTCCGTTCGGGGGAACACCTGAAGAGACGAAGGTTGTCAAAATTCACTCGGTCGACTGGGTTCTTGGTCGTCGGGTTCAACAGCAGGGCAGTGTTGCTTCGAACATCCGAGGCGACATAGGGGCCAATGTATACCTCAAACAATTTGGCGATAGTCCTATTCTTTCGGGAACTTAACTTGTGATTCCTGACAAGAACCAAGTCACCTTCTTCTAATTGAAGAGCGTTTCTTTTTACCCTAATTCTTCTTTTCTTGCTTTTGGTGCTTTCCCTAGTCCTTGCCATGAATAGTTTCTGATTCCAATTAGATATTTGGGAATCTGCTTCATTGATGGGCCAGTTGAAGTGGTCCAAAACTTCATTAATCACAGGCCTGTTAAAGAATAACTCGGAGGGAGCGTAACCGGTCGTGTCGGAAACAGAGTTGTTTAGAAGCCAAGATATTTCGGTTAAGTATTTTGACCAGGACTGGTGCTCTCGATGACAGAATAGCCGGAGTAATCTTACTATTTCCTGATTCATCCGCTCGATGGTATTGCTGCTAGGATGATAAGCGGTGGTGAAATAATACTTTATTCCCTTTTTATCCAGATATTCCTTCCACAAGCCTGATGTGAACTGCGTTCCTCTGTCTGATAGAATGGCTCTGACTTTAGGAAAGTGGGTAAAATATCCTTTCTCCATCACATTAATGATCTCTCTGGCCGTGCCTCGCCTCAGGGGATAGACAGAGACAAACTTTGTTCCTACATCAACCAAGGTGAAGACGTATTGATAACCCAAAGACATAGGTAACTTTCCAATTAGGTCGATGGACAAAAGTTCATGCGGGTCTTTCTGGTTAATGTGTAATTTGTCTTTGATGATTCCAAGTTTATCCATCTTGGTCTTCGCACAGGTCAGGCAATCTCTAACATGTCTGGCTACGTCTTGTTTTAATTTAGGCCAAAAATATCTGTTCTTCACTCTTTTCAAAGTCTTAGCCATGCCAAAATGTCCTAACTCATCATGGTTCTTTCGTAAAACCTTATCTTTTAATTTCTCAGGAACACACAATTTCCAGGAGACTTCGTCGCCAGTAGTGTTTCTAAACAGGAGATTTCCGTACAACTGATACAACCTTCTCACCTTGGACTCAACAGGGGAGTCTTCATCTTCCTTCTGTCTCAGTACTTCCAAGATGGAAAGGCAGAAAGAATCCCGCTCTTGAGCTTGCATCCAATTCTCGACATTGTCTACTTCTCCTCTTTCCTGCCAAATGTAATTAACATGGAAAAATTTTGGTTCTTCATCTTCCTCACTGACTTCTGCAGGATAACGACTGAGTACATCTGGCACTACGTTTTCCTTTCCCTGTATATAGATAATTTCGAATGAGTAGGATTGTAATTTGAGAGACCATCTAGTGAGGCGACAGTTCCAATTTCTAGAATTTTGGAGCCAGACCAATCCCCGGTGATCTGTATATATCTTGAAATGTCTTCCTCGGAGATAAATTTCGAATTTACTTACACCAAAAAGTATGGCTAGGCATTCCAGCTCATGGATGGAGTAATGCACTTCATTATTCTTCAGTTTCCTGCTCGCATACTGGATTACAACCTTTTCTCCATCTAGTTCCTGAAACAGGACACATCATAATCCCTTGGTAGAAGCATCGCACTGTATGCAAAACTCTTGATTTAAATCTTGCTGAGCTAGAGCAGGAGCGGTTACTAATTCTTGCTTGAGCAGGTCGAAAGCTGATTGTTGAAAAGTACTCCAAGTCCACTTAGCACTTTTGGAAAGCAATTTCAGCAAAGGTTCTGTTTTAGCCGAAAAATCCTTTATAAATTTTCGCCTCCAATTGGCTAGTCCTAAAAACTTCCGAATATCCTTCTTGTTCTTTGGCAAGGGAAAATTCAAGATGGCTTAATTCTTTTTCAGGTCTATTTTTATCTGGTCACCCGAGATCACATGTCCTAAATACACTAGTTCACTCTTTACAAAATTGCACTTTCGAAGTTTTACTTTTAGTCCTACTTCTTCTAGTCTGAGTAATACTGCTTTTATGTGTTGAAGGTGGTTGCTGAAATCCGCATCAAAGATTAGAAGATCATCTATGTAAACTGTCAAATAATTTTCTGTTTCAGGGCCAAAAACTTGATGCATGACAGATACGAAAGTAGATACAGTCAAAAATTCGTATTGGCGACCTTTGTATGAAAACGCAGTATACCTTCGGCATTCTGGCTTCAAAGGAATTTGCAGCCAGCCTGACCAGAGGCCAGGTCCAAACTCGTGAAGTACCGTGCTTGTTTAAACTTCTGTAAGGATTCATCAATGGGTGGAATCGAACTTTTGGGAACTATCATCAATGCATTCAATTGTCTAAAATCCAGGCATGGTCTCACACTTCCATCAGGTTTGTCCACGACTAACAATGGATTCAGGTAGGGTGATACAGATGGTTGAATAATGTTCCAGGTCTTCCATAAGCTGACCTCTTCCTCTAGAGCTGCCCTCTTTGAAAGCGGTACTGGATATGGCGCACGATGAACTGGCTCATTACTCTTCAGAAGGATTTCACACTCTGCACTTTCCATTGTTCCGGGCTTCTCTGAGAATACTTCCAAAAATTGAATCAGCACGTTTAACAACTCCTGCTTCTGGGAATCTTTTAGAATATCTACCGTGTCGACCTTCTCCCTGAGGTCCGCGGGTTTATACATCCATTTCTTGTCTTTCTCTTGGACATTTTGGATATACCTCACAAGTTCAATATCCAGTGGATTCCCTTCCTCATGTTCAGGAGTTTTCCCGAAATTCAGCTTCACAGAGTTTGTCCTGAAATTTATCTCTGCCTCGTGCTGCCTCAAAAATGGCATGCCCAAAAGAAGATCCGTACTAAATCTCTTCAATATAAATACTTCAGTACTGAAAGTCATTCCACCTATTTCTAGCTCTACTCACCTACTTCCAAAAACTCGCTTTCTGTGGGTACCAGAGAAATCAACTAATCTTATTTCTTGAACCTTTTGTACCTGAATGCCTGGTATTTGATCCTTTAGTTTAGTCCAGACCTTATGACTTAGAATTGAACATTCGCTTCCGGTATCAATTATACAGTTTATCGGTATTTCCATTAATTTTGCAGATACTGCTGGTGATTTGTAACTAGTCTTAGATGCTCGTGCAGATTTCAGATCACTTTGCAAATTTATTTCCTCTGTTTCGGACAATTGAAAATTTACTTTTAGTTCCTGGATACATCTTAGTGGTCGCTCCTCCGAGGCCCCTTGCCTAAATGGGAACGAAGCACCTAGACAAGGCTCTAGTTTGTTTGACTAGACTGTGACCTTTGGTTATGCAGGAAGTCCCGGGTTGTCTCTAGGGCTTCCTCCTGCTCAGAGGTCAAGTCTTCTCTGGTTCGTGACTGCCTTCTTGTCTGTTCTGCATCCCGAGGTGAGTATCGTCTAGGGGAACTCCCATCCTGATAATTCCTCATATCAGGGAAGCTTCGACCTCTTTCTGGATAAGGTCGATTAAAGTTCCTCTGACCATCCTGTTGGCTGCGGTCTGCTCCTCTCCAGTTTTGTCTTCTATAAAATTTGGATTCCTCGCAGCATTCCTTTCTCTACCGCTGGTTCTGGTCTCGATGTTGCGAACTTTGAAGCTCTTATTATTGATTCCAGGCTCTTTACTCTTGGGGTCTTCCTTGTTTCTCCAGGCATCGGGATCGTCATAGATGTCGAAGTCCTTGAGAAAACTGGTCAATTCATCCACTGATCTCGGAGCATGCGCAAGGCAGAGGTTCCGGATACGTTACGGCAGCTGTCCTATTATTAGATTCAACACTTCACTTTCGCTGAAATTGTCACTCAAGTTTCGATAGGCAGCGTAGATGCTCCAAGCGAAGCTCTCCGTATTCTCGTGGACTGGGCGAAAATATCGTCGATTTCTCACAGCAGTTAACTGTCTCTGTTTGGCTTTCTCAGAGGCAAACTCCTCCTTAAATCTTAGGCAAAAGTCGGCATAGTTGACAAAACTATCTATGTTTCCCGCCAGCCAATGTTCATCCTTGCCTGCAAATACTCTAGGAAGTAACTCAAGTCTATAGTGCTCAGGTATCTGCATAAGCTCGAAACTCACATTGAGCTCTCTAAGGTACTTCTCTGCCGATTGGGCCTCGATATCGCCTTTGAATTTTGGTATGTGGGCGATATCAGCCATCCTAGGCATCTTGAAATCGGCTCTACGTCGAGGAGGGGATCCATCAGAACTGTCTCCCTCTCTAGCTCGCTTACCTCTATCTGTTCGAACTGTTCTTTCGACGCAGTAGGGACTTTGCACTACTCTAGGAGGTTCAAAGGTGACCGCTTCCGGGTTTAAGCTTCCACCCCGCTCAATAGAATCCGGGAGTACATCTGAAGTGGCTTCGGTTTGCAACTGCAGTCTTTGAAACTTATCCTGCAGCTCACCTACTCTTCTAATTATAGTTCCAGTTTGTTCATGGATCTCTCTTCGAAGGGACACTTCCAGTCTCTTGGTCTCTTCACGGAGAGAGCTCACTTTTTCTCCAGCAGTTGTTACAACTTCTTCCCGGAGATTCCGCGTCAATGCGTCGGCAGCCTCCTTCTGCTCTCGTACAGTTTTTTCCATCTGCTCGGTCCTTTCCCCAAGGGTTTTTACCACTGAACTCATTGCTTCGACAGAGGCCTCTATATGTTTAACCCTCTCGGGATCTTCATTAGTAGCTTCCCCTCTAGAGTGGACCAGCTCTAAGCAGGTATCTAGATTGCTCTTCATCTGCTCATGATCTCTTTCTATCTCTCCACGCCACTCAGCTAAGGGCTCTAGTTGTTCTTCTACTACCCTTACTACCTCCTGTTGGCAAGAGATCCGGATTTTCTCCAACTCTTCTCTAACACTATCTCGTTGGTCAACCTTAAGCTGAGAGAAAAGCGTTCGCAACTCCTCTCTACTTTTCTCGGCTTCTAGCTGCCTTCTTTCTTCCTCTTCTTCCTTTTCTTTCTTTCTCTTTTCTTCTTGACTTTCCACCAGGACACGGAGAACTTCTAACTCCCTTTCTCTTTTCTCTTCAGCTTCTCTCTTCTCCACCTCTCTTTTCTCTTCAGCTTCTCTCTTCTCCACCTCTCTTTTCTCTTCAAGAGACTTTATCAGAGTCCTAAACTCCTGTACCTCTTCTTTTCTTTTAGCTTCTTCTTCTGCTTTCTCTCTGGCCCTTTTAGCTTCTTCTTCTGCTTTCTCTTCTTTAATACGGGCTATCTCCTCTTCCTTCTCAAGGAGTCTCCTCTCCTCCATGGATTCGATCACCTGTCTCAGCTCTAACAACTCTTTCTTTCGAGTTTTCTCTAATTGAGTAGTTTTCCTTTTTCTTTGTTTTTCATCAATCTGTCTACGCTCTTCCTCTTCTTTCTTACGTTCCTCTTTATCTTTCATCAACCACTCCAGCAGCCAATGGTCTGATTGGGTCTTACTTGGAAGACTTGGTTCAAGCAGGGACGCTACCAAGGGTACTGATAAGCATGTTTTACACCTAGCCTCTGCATCAGTCTCTGAGGTCTCTTCTTGCTCCTCGCATATCCAATGGAAATTCTTGAGACACTGGAAACACTGGAAGGACTCCATCTCGGCTCCAGAATCATCACAGCATGCGAACCCAGTCTCACCTTCCGTGGTTTTCTCCCTCTGCTCCGTAGACTCATTCCGGACGTTTCTCTTTCCATTTTGTCACACGCGAATATGTCACAACACTTTACCTTCACTACCTTCGTGAATTCAATAGACGAACACTGTCACTAGCACTTGCACTTCAACCAGTGAGCCACTTCTAGTCCATATACGGCTTCACTATGTAACAAATCCGACCCCACGTTTTACAAGTCGAGCCCTGTGTTTTTGCAAAATCGGGCCCCACGTTGGGCGCCAAAAACTTTTGCTACACCGCGCGCCGGAGCACTGCACACTACACCACGGAGCGGTGCAAAAGTGTACCCATATATGCTAGCTTGTAGCCAGCCGAAGACATGGACTCAAAGTATCTCAGGGCTTGCGGGGTTTAGTATGGAAAGGTCAACTTGTAAAAGTTTATTTATATTTATACACGCATGTAAATAACCAGTTTAGCACATACGCTCTTAAATCCTCCTCAGTGAGGTACCTGGGCAGTATTAGTATTCTTATCTAATTCAGGGGGGAACCAACTAGTACAGGTAACCAATAGGAACCTGGGTAGCCGTCTGGGGACAATATGCGAAAGCGTCAATAGCGAGGGACGGGCCAAGGGGCCCGCGGTTTCACAAAGGTGTTGGTGTGAAAGGACGCCGCAAAGTCAATCCAGCTTCGACAAGGGAACGGTTCGGTCCCTTGGCATGTCCAGTCAGTAGCAAGAGACGGCAAGGTACAAAAGGTAGGTCTGGAAGCACCCAGGAGACTTGGGCTTGGGCCGCCACGACCCAAGGGTAGCACATCAAGCTCTTATGGGGCAGACCAGGTAGGTAGGAAAACTGCTTTTTTTTCTCCTCCTTCCTTCTCAAGGAAGCTATTGGATCCTGGTAGGGGAAACTTCCAGACTAGATCTGGGAACCAGGTCTTTCGCAGTCGGCATCTGGCAGTCGACTGAGCTCCGGGCCTCGCTGCTTTGTTTATATACTGTTTGGTGGCAGCACTGAGGCGGGTGGAGAAAATCGGAACTAAGCCGGCTGCAGCGTTGCAAACTCCCTTCAATTCACGAGATGCAACTCGTGCGTTATAAAATATCAAGTTTAGCATTGTAAAAACCACTAGCATGTGGAGATATAAACTTAACACTTGTGTGCTAAACTGAATACGTTACATTAAAGAAATTACAAGATAAAGAGATTCGACAATGCAAGTTACAAATTAAACAACAATTACTGCACAAAAGATAACTGAATGCGTAAACCACGCAGGGTATTTAGCATGCTTTCTTTAACCAAAACGTGTGTGCCATAACAACATGCTCAAACAATATGCTTAAAAACAATGCACTCAAAATTAGATAAAAGATAAATCAAAAGGGTAAGCCTCGCAGGGAATTTCTCCAGCATTAATAATTATATATTAAAGAATATGGCTATCACGCAGGATAGCTACATGTGATGATCACGTAGGGTCGTTACAAGCCCATCAAGGTATGTAATACGAAGTATAACCTTTCTTCTTACCATTAGAAATCTGGAAAAGAATATGCATTTCGCTTACAAATCCGGGCTCTACTTATAAACTATTGAACCGTTATTTACTCGATAACATGAACAAAATAATTTATGGATAAGTTTACAGAACACGTTAAAAAAATGTGAACTACATTATTTTATAACAAAGTGTACCTTGAGAAGTGGCCACATTACGATCGTTACGAGGTGTAAACTACCATTTTGTCTTGCAAGATGAAGTTCAATGTGTGCATTGGACCAAAAAACAAGCGACTGCTTGTCATTGGAAGGCAACTGAAATTGAAGTGCACCTGAAGCAAATTGGTAAGCGATCAAGATTGAATTGACCTTGCCCAGAGTAGGGTTAGATGGAAACGTCCAACGGCTGCCCCCGCAATGCCCACCCGGAGGGCCCTGCAATGATCTCTGTGCTTCTGAAATTTTATATAATTGAGGATTAAAAGTGGTTAACGTTGTAAGTGTTAAAAGCGAAAGTGTTTGGAAATCGCATCGTTCCGCACACCAGCCCGTAAGAACGTGCACACTAGTGACCTCTTTACACGCCCTTTGAACTACTTAGAGGGCTACCAGCCACATTTCACGTTTACCACATTATAAAGCATGCACATTTCACAGTTTAACGTGGAAAACGGTGTATGAATTATTGTGACACTTACAGCGTTTACAAATTTTAGTCTTCAATTCCAGAAATTCAACAGATACTGTTATATAATACAACTTATTTGCTTATAAAAATATTCGATTTACCATGTAGGGCAACAAAACGCAATTCAAACTCGAAATTCTTTGAGGTGGGAATTAAATTGAAAGAGCTGATCTTTCTTTTTTCTTGTCGGTGAACTTAGATACGTATCAATAGAGTTAGCTGTATTGTACGAGTCAATGGGTACGAAGAATAACTTCAGGACTCCTTAATTGTTGTTGTAATGTTGGGAGGTGATCGAGTGGGTTCCCAGTAACATCATAAGACAATTCTGCGATAATGAGCAGGGTCGTACTGACTCAGGCACAGGAACACGGGCAACTTGACAAGTGGCTTCCCTCCGAAACGCCATATTAATTTATTTGTTCGAAGATGGCCATCAATAGCTTAAATCGTCTACTTTAGCATATTGATAGAGCACTTCTTTCGGGAGAAATGAGATAAGGTCAGACTCAGATGGTGTTTTACTGTTTACTGAGCTACACAAATGAGAGTAGGAGGAGAAGGGTAGGTGGCTGAGGGATGCGCCAGCACTTCTGATTCTTGGCGGCGGCACTGGCTGCTACACAAGGAAAAAACCTTCCGTCGAAAGCGTTCGCGCATCTTCCCTGCCGTTGTCGGTGCTAGGGGCAGTGTTGCCAGGTCAGACTTGAAAAAAGCAGGAGATTGTTCCTTGAGTAACCAGATCTGCTACGAACGACGTTTTTTGGGGGGGGGGGTGTCATAGGGGTGCGCACTTGGGGGCAAGGGAACGTCCGCAGATTTTTTCCAGCGAGGGGGAAACTATGTTTTTTTTTGTTGTTTTTTTTTATCAGGCGGGTACTAACTAACTAACTAACTCTATAGCCTTCTTAAACCCGAAGGTTCATGGCTGCAGAAACACAGGCCTTCCATCTGTCCCTATCTTGAGCAAGATCTATATACTCTTTTCCATCCCTACCAATTTCCTTTAGGTCCATCTCAACATTATCCCTCCATCTTCGTCTTGGCCTTCCTACAGGTCTCTTACCATCAGGCGGGTACACTAGGCATATTAACCCGTAATAGCGTTGCCCTCTCAGAAAACACCACTTGAGTTTGAAATTACCACGTTCCTATTATAATAATGGATGTAAATTACTGTGACTGAAATCGACTGATAGGTCTGAAATAATGGGTACTTTTATGTCAACATTCATTTTCCAGAAGGGAAGGGAACGATATAGGTTGTGTATAACCTAGAGTCGCCAAGCAAGGGGTCACAATAAAAGCCCCCTGCTGCAGTGGCGCGCATTGTTTAAGGTGTAAACGTCACTGATACTTTTGTAACAATGGTGCTAAACCCAGCACCCTGTGTTTGGCGAAAAGAAACCGAACATCTCCATTTCAGGAGTGGACGTGTTTCAAACAAAAGAAAGTAAACCGTCCGTGGAACCCGACCAACGTCTTTCATCTCTTTCGCATCTTCCGGTGGTAAAATATAAGAAGGTGCACGGAAAACATCCTCAAGTTTGGCCTTTCTCAGCACCGACACAAGGGGTCTGCCATGCCTCTATTTTCGGACAGTAAATCGTAGAAAGTTGTGTTCACAAATGAAGCTAACGTGCCGCCCTTCGTTTTCGGGAATTTTCCACAATCTTTCAAGTCGAATGCTAACAATAACAAATTAATTTGTCTTCTGCTGGTGTTCGGTGTACAGGTATCGTTAGGGGTTGGCACATATGTGTGTGTGTGTGTGTAAAATAATTTGCCCACGCTACAAAGTCAGAGGTTCTACCTAGCAAGGCATGGACGTTTCACTGTGTTTGTGTCAATTCTCCATGTCAACATTTCTTCATTCATCCTTGTTGTCGTACTTACCCGTAGAGGCACAAAAGCGACGTAAAATAACTAAAATAGAAATAGAGTTTGGGGTGGGATAAAATACAGCTATCTAAAAATAGTAATGTAGTAAAAGTAATAGAATAATGTCCTAGCACAATTGAGTAGCGTTTGACATAATTTCACAGTTCAAACAGCACTTTTCACGGCTGAGTGGAGTTCCACTCCACCTCTCCCCTCCATGTTCAAGTAAGATGAGCAGGAAACTTGTTTTTAAGCTGGCCGTTGGAGGTTCCATAGCAATAGTTTATTAAGGAATTCTCCCGTGAAATCAATAGGCATGGCAACGCTGACGTTAGCCGCGCTGAATGTTACTTCCCCCTGTCCTTTCCCGCACCCGCCGGCGTGATGTGCTACTGCGCAGGTTTTTTTGCTTGTGGTTCCACTATATCAATGATCCACCAACTAATTACAACTGAAAATAAGGCTTGGTGACAGGGCACCCTTCGCTTAAATAGTAGCCAGTTCCGCTGTACTTTGCAACCTTCGTTTCCTGTGGAATTCTCCTCTGCAAATCGGAACATTCCAGGAGACGGAGGAATCCGGACGTGAAGTACACCAGGAAGCAAACGTTCTGCACCCGCATCCCATGCCATCTACAATAGGAAAAAATCCTTGACTGTGAATCCTGCCCGGTAGGACCAAAATGACCGTGGAACCTGGCCCGTAGAGGACCAAAAATGAATGATGATCCGGGCCCGGTAGGATTTAAATGTAAGCGTATTTGTAGGTTACAACTTACATCCCTCTGTAATGGATTACATAACTACAGGGCTAAGTTCACCACGATCTTCTTGGGAGTTGCAAAGAAAATACAGGCACACACACTGATAACTATAACCATGTATTATAATGTATATACACATAACACTTAATTGCACTTCCCTGCACTCATGCCTAAGGAAACTGTTTACATGAGTTTGCAGCTGGTGTTACAATAACATGCCACTAATGAAACGTAGCCACGTTAGGCTTACGGTATCCATAATTGTCCGACGGTTTCCGGCTGTTGCCCGAGTGGCTTCTCCGCGCACACTGAAAACTGCAGAGTGCAAAGATATGGCGGTAACAAGACACCGCGCTCAGAATGAATTAACCAATGGGAGTGCAGGTTTCTTAAGGCATTTGATATACACAAATAAACAATTGAAGCTATATGCAAATATAAAAATATATAAAGAAAGAATAAACGTGGTTAGTTTTATAGATAAATCTCCAACATACCTCATATCTTACCTTTATAGCTACACCTTTTGTCGTAAACTTATAGAGTGCAAATTGTCTACAGTTAGTAGTCCTAGCAGTGGCGTAGCGTTATAGTATGCCCATACGCCCGGCGTTCCCTGATTTAAAATTTCAAAAATGCGTAAATGCTGTAAATATAAAGTAAATCTTGAATAATTTCATATAGGTTTGACCTTCATGGCATTATAATAGCTATTTTTCGCGATCAGCTTGCAACGCTCCACTAACAACACTCGTTCTAGCATTTTTTTTTAATGCCTTTCCTGGCCGGACGCCGGGCAGGTTCGGCGTAAAGGACTCCATATTCCTTGCTGTCTATCTGGAGGGAAAGCTTGGATCTCTACAGCACGCGCGAAATGCTCTCTCGTACGCCAGCGTTCGGAGCAGTGAGGTACGTGATTGGTTCTAGGGTTCACGTGACCCTTCCTGCCTTCTGAAGCAGACCACAGCGGTAGAATTCCTACCCGGTTCTTCGCGCTCATGCCACTCGTGCTATGTGTTGTTACAATACGCAATATTGACTGACGTGACTTTACCAAACTCAAATATACCACTTCTTAATGGCCACTGTATTGTGTAATTTATCGCACGAACAGCGATGTGCATTAAAAATTAAAAGATCAACACAGGTTTTGTCAAATAAGTTGGTGAAGTCCTCGTGGTAGAAGTTCAGCCTGTGGCTGCTCTACCACTTAACCCGCAAAACTATTCTTTTATTATTATTATTATTATTTCGTTAGTATCTAACTGCTTAATATTGGGTCAATGGAAATGTTTAGCATTCATTTGAAAACTCTTAACATCGAATGGTCTGTGGACAAAATTATTTTAAAATGTTTATCACCATTCTGAAGATGCAATAAACAGTGGTCTGAATTACTAATCGGCACTTTTACGTCAGTAGAGTGTACGATAGTTGGATCATCCACCCACCTCCGTGTCAGAGTGTTTTGCACAGCGCGTCAAGACGACAAAGGTTCCTGGTTCGAATCCCGGCGTTGCATGGGTGTTCTTTATGAGTGTCCCTTCATCAACCTCATAAATATCATCACTCATATTCGCGATTAACCAAAGTGGTAGAAAAGCGAAGTAAAATAAACAAATGAATCAGTAGTTAAATCATCCACAACAATGACGTCTACTGTTGTTCAGAGGCGCTTGTGATTCAGGTAGGTTTTCTAATGACTTGCGTCACACCGAAAACTATAAAACACCAAAGTTCAAAACATTTGTAGCTCAGTGAGGCATCACATTTTCTAGCTAAAACATGCATGGATGATGTTTTATTGAAAACCCAGCTGACTTCAGGCAAATAAACAATTCCTGTGGCGACTAATTCCATAAGTAAATTATTAAGCAAAAAAGGACCGACCTTCCCACACGAAATACCCATGCTACGCCACTGAGTAATAGTAGTAAGGTTCAGTAGATGAGCCAGTCGGTCCTTTATTGCTTCACAATAAACAATCAAACTAGGAAATTTATGAACTTTTACCACTAATATTTGTTTTACATGTTGTATTTAAAATGTAACTTCTCACCAAATATTTCCAAGGAGGTCTCAAGCATCTTCGTATTCAAATAAGAGCTAAGATAAATTTCCCACACCTGTTACGTGCTACAGGGTAACTTCGATTTTTAGCTTTACTGTGGCATGGTAGCGCATTTTTCTTTTAATTGTTAAACACATCAAAAGGGACAAAAACTTATAAGGAAGTGATGCCCAGGGGGCAATTATCCCCTTGCCACAAGGGCAACCTCAGGGTATACAGTGTCACCATAATTTGGATATATAACAATATAAAAGGTGGGCACAAAGTCGCTTTCCCCAAAACAAATATTTCTTCATTTATTGGGGAAAGCGATTTTGTGCCCACCCTGTATTTAAAAAAAATGTTAGGACAATTTGTCATAGATACAGGTAAAACCAAACATTATTTTGAAATAATCAGTTAAATTTTATTAAGGAATTTGAAAAAAAATCTCCTTTTATGCCATTTAATATTGAACAGACAATAAAATAACCAATGTGTAAGGTGCCATCATCACTCTCCCTTCATTTCCTTTCCTCCAATTCCAGGGGAGTCCTTTCAGGGCTGCCAATATTCCTATCAGCACATATCAACAGGTGAATGACTATGAAGAGCGACGCATAACGTTACGCAAAATTAGGAAGGAAAACATAACAACTGATGAGGGAAAACGCTCAAAATCAAAATCAAACAAATACCATCCTTTTGAAATCATCATTGCTTAGCTGCATGGCTGGGGAGAGACCTACGCTCGATCGCCAGCTCTGAACTTCGAAGGAGACGAAGAAAGTGAGCGGAAACATCCATTTAGGCTGCTCTCATACTGAACTAGGCTTCGTGGCGGTTCCTCTCTCGAACCTTTAGGCCAACCTCTGTCGTCAGCGTCCTTGAGCATAAATCGCCTTCAAAAAACTATACAATCGCAGCTATTACATTAAAAAAAATCACGAAGACAAAGCGTCCATCCTCATCTTTACCTTCCTATTTCCTTCAATCACCTTTCAATATTCTATTTCATCTGTTTCTTCACCTCGGCTAATTCAGTGGGCTAATGGGATACTCTGACCCCTCTCAGGTATGGGTATAGTAGTAGAAATACGTGGGATATGAAGCTTCAACTGTTATGTACTAAAACATTTGACAGGCTATGGAAAAGGGAGATTTTATAAATGAATAACATCTGTTTCCGAAGAAAGGTCTGCGTCTTCAGTAGGCTTCTTTATGGGCAATTATTTTCCTGAAGATGGTTTATTTTCAAGATACTTTTATAAATTTACATCTTAGTTACAGATCTCCATAAATAAAGGACAGAACAGATTTCCTTCTTATAATTAAATCTACTCGACTTTTGCAGTTTATTTACATAATAGGATCAAGCTGTCATATCAGTTATATAAGGACGACCAGGCGCTTGCTTGGAACTTTATGAACGCTCCTTGACATAATGAAGCATAACTTTGACATGACTGGCGAAGGTTTTAAGTATTGACTCCGATTTTAATATAAATTGGACATTATGGTCTGGCTTCAAGATATATGCAGAAATACAAACTGCTATAATTCGTAAAATATTAGACATCGACTTGATATCGGGTATGGCAACATGTTAGCATGTTCACAGGGCGAAACCTAACCATGCCAGATATCAATAATGAATAACCTGATAAATAAATAATAATCATTGAGACGAAATAATCTCAATTTATTCTTCCGTATGTTAGCATGCCCACAAGGCGAACCTACTCATACGGCAGAATAACATTAAGTCCTGTTGCTTTATGCAAAAATTGAAAATATATTACGTATAAGTTTCGAAGAAATCAAACTGAATTATCACCAAGGTTGAAAGAAATCGTAAATTAACTTATTCTCACGCATGGTGACATGTTAGCATGTCCACAGGGCGAACCTACCCATACGACAGAATAACTATGTCTCTAAGTTAATTTGAGAACGAAGACTAAGTTCTTGAACCCTCCCATAAAGGGAGCTGAGTATTTAAGATGTTAATCCACAGGAGTCGGTGATGACAAATGCCCCAGAATTAGGTTCCGAAGCTGTATTTATACCCCCGCATGTCAAGCAGAGCGCCTCCCGTGACACAAAAGATAAACATAGCTACAGCTGTGATATGCAGAACTAATTTGTGTATAATGGTAATATTCTAAAGATTAAACAGTATGTTCCATAAGGTTCATTTTTCTATGTCTAAAACAACAATTATGATCCTTGAAGTTTCTATAATGTTCTCTACTACAAAGTTGTCACGTTCTTAAAAACTTCTTTCCAATGTCCATAAGGCTTATATTACTAATAACTCCAACTGAAATTTAGCTCTTATGGCTTTCATAATAGTTTGATTCTAAAACTGAGAACACATATTTTTGACTAATTGTCAACAATGAAAGAATTTGCTTTCAAGAAGCTTGCAAATAACAAACACGAAACTTCTCTAAATGACAGAATTATGTCATTAGGTCAACTATTAAATATCTTATCTTTCATAATGTTTTATAGTGAATATAAAAAGCAAAATAATTAAGAATAATATTAAATATGACCGAATCTTTGATGTGGTTCGGGAGGATCATATCAAATGCATCTGGCTTCAATTTTAACCAGTTTTCACCTTAATCTTATCACGAAATTTTGCCAGTTACGTAATACAATATTTCACACATATCTCATTGAAAGTAACATGAATTCAAAATGGATGTAATGGAAGTGGATTTTAGGATAGAAAATTTTCATAACATGGTAGCATCTCCATCCCAAAATATCATTGTACTTACATGATTATTCTCCAAAAACTGTAAACAAAAATTCTTAAAACTATTTGATATACTTCCCTAGTTGCATGCCAATTAAGAATACAAATATTTTTAGCTGTCCCTGGATGACTTAAAGTACATATTACATATTCGAAGATTTCTTCATGGAAAATACACACATATATGTCCAATTGGAATTGACGCATGGAGAAGCGTTGCTTCCAAAAGCCTTAGAGGAGGCAATGGACATTCTATACTCTTCAAGCCTCTAATTCCGAGAGCTTCTGTGTTCACCCATGCTACAAAGTTGAAGAAGGATGTAAATACTTTATCTCTACACTAGTCGATTGAGATACGTTCTCATCAAATACATTCTATCTTCGTAATTGTGAATCTGTAATCTCAGTTAATGCGGGGAGGGGCAATTTCATGTGTGGTCAGTGGACCCTTTCCAAATCATGGACACTCCAAAGGGCATTGAGTGCTCTTCGCACGAATCTAATCTCTTTGTTTGCTGGCATAAATGTTGCATACAAGTGCAGTGCGTAGGTTTATCTTGGACCTTGATTTTATAGCAAAATAGGAAAGCTAGTTGTTATTTTTAATGAATGGTATTTTATGCTGTTTCTTGTGAACGAAATGACACTTCCTCACATATGCAGTACTGATGACACAACACACAATCTCGCTGCTTTCTTCTCCATTCAGACAAATATTAGACCTACACAAACTGCCATTTCCCCACACTATATCCACATTTAAGAACACTGAAAATTGCACAGGAGTCTATATTTTCAGAATACAATGATTACCAAACAACAGTTGTTGTTGAACAGTGTAATATATATGAGGATACCTGAAAAGCCGACAATCATTAGGCGGATGCGGAAGTTGTCACACCACATTTTCGTCAAGAAAGTGACTAGCGCCATCAAACGGGTAGGAAACGAAACTAACAGCCCAAAAATCATTAGTGGCTGGAAACAGCTTTAGCAACTTGTGAAATAGTCAAATACAGTCAATAGTGATGTTATGACCTCATGTGTTTATTGTCTGCTCAGCAAACTACGCTAACAACACTAAACCTAACCTAGCTAACTACATGCTTATTTCTGCTATTAGATAAGCTTACATGCGTAAGTAGGTTAGGCATGTCAGATTTGCTTCGGTTAGCACATCCAACTTGCTGGGTGTATACTCAAAATGCATACCATCTGATGACGTAAATTGGGATTATGTGAACCTAACTCTTGAAAATTTACATGGAGGTGTTGTTCAAAATCACTAAAACGCGACAAAGTTTTGCGTTCCTACCCTTGCAACCAAAAAAACGTTTGCGTAAAAGGTGTTTCAAGGCTATTAAATCAAGATGTTTGTTAATCTTATTGTTGTTACGACAATGTACAAGTGAGTGCTCTTTTGAATATGTGAATTCTATTATTCTTGGAAGCCAACAATACTTGTATGCTATCCGTTCCCATAGAAATGATCATACTAGAACGCTAGTAAAAGCTGAGTCTATATTGAAATGCGGTTCAAAGAACAAAAGGTAATTAGAGCTTACATAATAATATAAATAGCACATGTTTGTTTTTACTCGCTCCAGTGCTCGAAGTTGAAATTAATACTCGATGTTATGCTTGGTAGGGGAAGGGGAAGATGGTTGTATGAGCAACATGGGGACAATGCAGTAGGTGGGGAATGCCCATGCCTATTATCCATCTGGGGAATGCTTTACGAAAATATTCCTAACTGAGGGGATAGTATCCCCTACATGTCCCCCACCCGCTTCGAGCATTTGCTCTCTCACAAAATGTTAAGATTTCAAAATTTCATTATCATCAGGAATGTTATTTTGTTATCGTAAGGAGGTGAGTGGTAAATTCGTCTACAGAAACAGAATAATGAATTCCATTACTCATTAAATAGGTTAGCGTGCATTAACCGAAATAACAACGGACCATCTTTACCAGTTCTAAAATTTTAGTTTCTTGAGAGAATTATGATTCTTGTAGTATAAAAAACTCCTTTTACACAGATTGACAAAAATCATTGCAGTATTTGTTATTTGTCCTTCTCCATATTGCTTTAACTTTCAAGTCAGATTTTATATTACTGTACACACTACAGTATTTAAAACAAATGAGGATGGTATTGAATTTAATATTACTATTATAAAGTTGTTGACATATTTGCCAAACAGAAATTTCTTACAAATGATAGTCTGTTAGGACGTATCAACTGAATTTTGTAATAACACTTCTTAACATGTATTCTTGCAAAATCTTTCATTGGCCTCCTTTTTAATAATTCTCAGTTACGCATATTTAAAATGACATTTTTTGGTCTATATGTAAATATTTCAAATACAACAATAAGGTATAACGCAATAGTAAACATGTCACTTTGTAATCAAGGAATCCCGGATTCGATTCCTGGTAAAGACACAGTGAAAGAGTTCGATTTCTAATTTGCAGTTCCAACTAACCTTTTTTGAGCATAAAGAAATAAATTTTTGGTAATCTTTACACTCGAAATATTAAGAATGAACACTGCGGTGACTCTAGAGGTCCATGACAAAGATGGACAATTGGTGTATGTCAGAAACAAACACAGAAAACGAGATCTGCACCTAGGACACCTAGTTATATTTCACCATGCCCTAACCACTATAACACTGGCATTTTTATTTCATACTAGCTAATTACGCGGCGTTGCCCGGGTATTTATTTATCCCAATCTTGTATTAGACAGGAAAATAATTAATTCTAACTATAGTGTAAAATGTAACTAATTTTAAATGTGATCGTGAATGTCACCAATTAGCTTAGCGACTCCGAAAAATATGGATTCGACACTAATCTAGGTCATTTGTGGTATTTTATTTTTCACCCCCTCTCACCCCCCTTGCCGATAGGTGATGAACTTGGAGTTGTACCGCATTGGGAGTGTCACGAAAACTATGGATTCCATTCGCAACACAGCCTGAATGTTAGACAACCCCAGAAACACTATCGTTGTCCGGATTGCATAGAGTCACTGATGTCTGTCTGTGTGGAATTTAATATCGGTGGTTCTCGATTATGTTTACATGTCACACCTTCCCACCGCCATCCCTAGGGGTGCCAGTTTTTATTTCCAGGTTGCAAGTGATACGCGTACCAAGTTTGGTAAAATCCCTCCAGGCGTTCGAGAGATATGCCGGAACAAGTAAATATACACACCCGCCCACACACACACACACATACATCCATTTTTATATAGAGAGAGAAGAGATAATGCGTGCAAACTGATAAATCTGGATAAAAAAACAAATGTTACTTGATTAAAATAGTAGTCCAAGTATGCAAAGTGTACATAAAAAAATGTGATTTTTCGATTTGACTTCATTGATTGATTTGGTTTATTTTACTTCGCTTCTCTGCCACTTTTGGCTAATCGCGAAGATGAGGATGAGTGATGATACAATGAAATTGATGAAGGTATACTCGCAAGGAACACCCATGCCCAGGCCGGGACCTCTGGCATCGTAGCATGCTGTGCTAACGAATCCGCCACGGAGGGCGCTACAAAACATACTTTCGAAAACTTCGAAATCACATTTAGATATCTCCTGCAGATGTCGGCAAACTAAAATTACGCATTTTGTTCATTTTAGGTAGCTATTATTATTGCAAAGAAATAAAATGATTTGATTTGTACAGAAACATACATTTTATTTCTCAGGCTATGACACCTTCAACGAGCCATGTGTACTGGATGATGGAGCTAAGTTCAACTTCCTAGCCAGGCTATGACGTCAAAGAAGCCAGCAACAGCACCTGCCAAGAGGAGTGCCTGTTAGTAGCAGGTAAGCTTTGATTGATTGGGTTTATTTTACTTCACTTGTCTGCCACTTTTTGTTAATCGCGAAGATGAATCACGATATGATGAAATTGATGCAGACACTCTCACAAAAAAGAATGCTGGCTTACATAGGATGCAAGATGACCTCGACAGCAAAAATGGTTGTCTAGCAATTAAAGTAAAGACCATATTATTTTTGAATGAGAGAGATCTAGGTATGGCAGCGAGGCGGGAACCAGACAAGTCAGACGTCTCTAAAATCAAGACTTACCATTAAGAGGCTCTCGATTCGCTCCAGACATCAGCAAAGGCCTATTAATTTCAGACATAACAGGGGGGCGTGTGATTATTACTCATGGATTGCTTGTGTACAAAAATATTTAGATTTTTTAATCCGTTTTGGTAAGAGCGTGTGTGTGTTCTACCTAGTTCATGACAGTCTGAATACGTAAGGCCGCTGGCTTAATTATTCCCGTCTATTCTCTGCACTTTTTTGACTCTGTTTGCACTCACGCGTCTAGGTGATTACAAAGGGCAACATCGAGTCATTTACTTCGTGTTGATTTTGTGTCACGTAGTGTATTTAGTGTCTCCACCGTTTGCACTACGTTCTGGAGCGGTGTACAGTGTGGTGTATAGTCGAATGAATGTTGAAAGCAGCAGACAGGCATTTGTTGATTCTACTGAACTTGAACACAGCTTGTCGTCTATTTGCACTACGCTTGGGATACACTTCCACTACACCTTGTGTCAAAAAGTGTAGCGAACCAGACGGGCTATTGACTGGTAGAATTTAGGTTCAGCTGAGAATATATAACATTACAGCACTTGGTTGATTTGCGTCTTACTTTGTCCTTTTCAGAGGCAACAGAGTGACACAGGGACGACAACGACAGTCAGACTACAAGTGCTGCCTCCTGGGAGCAGAAAACTCACACAGGGCTGGTGAGTATCACTTATTCCATGTCCTGTCTGTCGCTCTTTGATAACATCACAGATGCTATTAAGCACACCACAGGAAGGACTCGGTTTCGCTTCAAAATCGTTCCCGCATTAGTTTTCAGCTTGCCACTGCTTTAGTCTTATTGTTATAATTACTAAATTGTTCATTTTACAGCATCGTTAGTATGAACATGTTCAATATATTTGTGTAAACATCATAGGCTTGCGCAGATCAAGTTATTTCAGGGTGCCTTAAGGGGTGTTTCAATTGCCTATCTGGACAATGTAAGACCCATTGTCGAAATTTTATGTTCCTTTTTCACAGAATCTGTTAGGTATATGAAGATGAAATGTTAACATTATAGTTTGAGTATTCGTTACCGTTTCAGCACAGGTTTTCCTTTGTGATGATAATTATATTATTTAAATAATGAAAGTAAACAATTGAAAGACAATATTCGTGTAGAATAACCAACTCTAACAAATGTAATACAATACAAGTCTATATCTCCACAGATAATATCAGCTGAATCACTCTCTTTAGATAAATCTGTAGGTTCAGATCTTTCACTTTTTTTAAAACGCGTTACATCATAAAATATATTATTGTGTCTGGTGACTTGATAGTTAATAGAGTTCCAGCTTTCAGATCTCTCAAATCAAAATCTGAAAATTCATATTTCTTATACATTTTAGGCATTCGAACTCCATTAAGGGAGTAAAATAAATGCTTTTTTGTGATTTCCAAAATTTACATTACACAACTTCATGCGACATAGTTTTTCACAAATGAGAAAAGATTTAGCAATTTATAAGTGAAAACCGTCTTCTTTACTACGTCATTAGACGGTGTCGCAGGACCTGAGTTGCACCCCTTGTACCCCCCTAAAATAATTTGAAAGACGCAAGGTGCTGCTACAAAAAAGAACCTATTTGCTAATAACTCAACACAAAGTTTATATTGTTTACAAACATTATTTTCTGTTCCAAAAGGATTGAAAACGGGGTTAACTAACCTATTCTACTATATATTGTGGTACTCTAAGTTAGTTCATCTGTGCTCTTGGATACCATTTTAAGGAGATGTAAACTGTTTAAAAAGTGTGTGAAACGATGGAAGCGGATACGGATAATGTTAAGTTTCAGGAAATCATGCTGCAGGCTAATGCTCCTTTTTGTAAGAGGTGAGGGGCGTACACTTTTCTAAAGTAAGTTAGTAGTCAATTGATTGATTTATTATAGTAAATAATGTCACGTTGTTTTGGGGAGAAAGAGAAAAGAAAAAATACCTGTCAATGGCAAAAAGATATAATTTTTTCTGTTCCCCCACACCCCCTATACGCCTTCATGGCGTGGTGCTATGCACAGGGGAAAACTTTACTTTTTTGTTTTACTTTTACTTTACATGTTCTTTACATGCATGCACGGGGGATGAGGGGGCCACCTGATCACCCCTTAACTTGTCCTCAAAAACTAAAAAATGTAGAAACATCGGTTTAGAATTCCGTTTAGAGCATCTTAGTGTGGTTTGCTTGCGTTGTTGTCTAGATACATGCGATAATATCGTGGCACAGTGAGTTTATTTTCTATCACTCACAGATATATGTATATACAGCAGGGATTAAGCTACACAAATATCAGCTTGAGTGCTGAGCGCTTTAGAAGGAATTCTGAACCATTGCATTTCTTCAAAATAAGGAATACCAAATCGCAGGCTAGAGATCCAGGACGGCCTTAACGAAAAACATTAAGCGTCAACCATTTCACACTTTGCTAAATCAGATTATTGTTCGATTAATTTCAGTTTTTGTCTTAAGTCCACTTTATGCACAGATAGGCTAATCGAGACTCGACCTACAGTTTAAAGTGGGATCCGAATGACTATGTGTTTCAAGCCGGTATCGCACCCGAGACCCCTTAATTACGTTACCACTACGCCATCGAGGAGGCCACATTAGATTATTAGTTTCAGAGGAGTGGCCATGGGAAGGGAGGCGGGGTTGATGGTGGTTATAATCTCTCTTTGACCCAACGTTCATACAACAAGTAGGTAATAAAATGTTGTAAAATATAGTAGTGGCTGCTAAATGAAACAGATCTCCCAAATGGGCATAAAAACCCTGGGCACGCCACTGACCGTCTCTTTCCAATGCTTTATCTGAGGCTTGAGCAATTCGCTTGTTCTTGTGGAGACAAATGAGCGCTCCATGCAGCGTGAGCTTAACTCCTGCACCTCGAGGCCAGCAAACGGTAGAACAGGAGTGGGAAGAACCTTTCGTTGAGAGAGAGAAAAATAGTGCGGAAGAAACCGCACGAAACCACCTCCTGTTTTTCTACAATAAAGTAGAATGCCAAGGTGTACTGTTACCAACGAATAAAAAGACGAAGGGTTTCCTACTGCAAGGACGCGACCGACGGAGTCTCTTGCCTAGCTCATCCCCTTATCTTCGTTCCTCTTACAACGCTACACTACCGCCGCTCGCTCCGCTCTTCCACACATACGGCGGGTTGCCCAAGCTTGCTTTAGCTAGTACAGGGTGTCTCACATAAAACCGGTACGCCTGTGCTATACGATACACCCGGTGCGTAAAGGTTTTATGTCGAACACGCGGTATATGAGTAGAAGTGCTGCCTGTACGTTGGGAAAGATACATCATATATATCTGCAACGTGAGATGAATATTGGGGAACATCTTGCTTTGCTTTGCATTTTTGCTAATTAGTGTCGCATTTCTGCCAATTTTGGCTAATCGCTGCGATGAGGACGAGTGATGATTAGATTAAACTGATGAAGAATATCACCCATTCCCATACGCGGACTCGAACCCGGGAACTTGAGTGGTGTGTTCTAAACTCGTAAAGCTCTCGCCACCTAGTCGACAGGAACTTCTTCCTGTATAAAAATGTAAGTCAATGTCTCGTTCTAGTTATGAACAGAAAAATCTTTAAAACATAGTTTGCGTATGAGTGAGGATTTTCATAAAATTTAAATAATTTATTTATGAAAGTTCAGTTTCTAAATGCAGATTAAATACATTTCTGCTGTAGTTTGCTGGTAATTTTTTCTAGTGACGAATTAACAGAGGATACAAGGCAAGACATGTTTGTCGGAAATGTTACTTGTTAACTCTTTACATCGGGAGGTCGGTAACATGCGTGCGTGTCAATGACGACTGCAGCTCCAAAATTCCTCAACATGAAGACGGACAAGGCAATCAATGTATATTCTGTACTGTACGGATACGCAAGCCACGAGCTATAGCTCTTGAAGTGATTATTATTAACAAAATAAAGAAGTAACTAATTTACATTATTTTTCAATCTCATAAAGGTCTAAAATAGATTTTATTATTTGTTTCAGTTTCCTCAAAAAAAAAAAATGTTCGTTGCCTAAGAAACCCCTCCCTCGATAAAAGGCCAGTTTCGGGGCCAGATGAAACACTGGGGTTCATTCATTAATGGTTGACTCAGGGGAAGGGGAAGGGGAAGGGGGGAGGGTTTCAGAGGGGGAGAACTAGCACTGAGGAGGGGTGAATGGTCCGTGGGGGATGTAACACAGGTCAGGAGGGACGTAGGCACCAGCGGGTTGCTGAAAAAGCAGTCGTTGGTGAAAACTCCATACTTCCACCCTTTGCCGAGCCCTGTCTGAATGGGCTCCTTGGGGCTCCTGGTCTCGGTACCGGGGTGGTGTGATGGCGTACATGACTACTCGCCTCTGTCGGTGTTCTTGAGAGGCGGGGGAGGCCGTCCCTTTTCCCCTCCTTAGTTGTGTAGGGGAAGGGTTGCAGGGGATGTAGTGGTTGCATGGAAACTCGCACGACTCTCTCCTCTACACTCCACACCGCTCGGTCCTCTGTCGCCTGGAAGCAGTTCGATCTCCTTTCCATTTTGTCCAGATTTTTTTCAGTATTCTTCCAGTGACTCATGGTCCACAAGCAGAACAGCCAGCTAAAGGTGGCAGCATGCTTTCGCTAGGTCGCATTTTGGTTATTTAGCATCCTCTTTTTACTTCTTGAGGCTAATCGTGACATCAGAAACGAGTGGTAATATAGAGGGGACAAACACAATGGTTCATTCATACCTTATCCAGAATTCGAACCTGGGACCTCTAACTTCAAAGTGCTTTAGGCTAACCACTCCCATCATCACAGTCACTGACACACAGAACACATACATGTCAGTACAGGAAATCACTTAATCCTTCACACGTTATATCTGCCACTTATACAGGGTGTCTCAATAAAATGTATACTCACCTTGAATGTTTACAACGTCAGTGTTCATTAAGGTAAAGTTTATTTTAAAAACTTAAGAGAATCTACAGACATGAATGATTTTTCCTCTTCAATGCCTGTTATCAAACTGATGTCGTTCTGGTCCAGGCACTGCTGGAACCATGCAAAGTAATGGAATCTCGAACATCAAGAATCACTCCTCTCGGTATTTGGGCGGATTCTCGTTCAATCCTGCCTTCAGTTCGTCGACTGTTTCCGATTTTGTACCGTAAACTTAATCTTTTATACTTATATCTCCAAACAAAAAGTCTAGTGATGTGAGGTCTGGTGAACGCAGAGGCTATTCTTCTCAATCTCTTCGTCCAATCCATCTGGTAGACACATTTTCCCAAGTACCACTCACAAAAGTGCAATCTCTGGTCTGGATCATCTACACTGAGGGCATGGACTCTTCTTGGAATGTAACTCTTCCTATACCAGTGCTATAAAGACCTGTATGCCGCACACATATTCTTGAACTCTGGCGATTCGTTACCATCAAGCTTTCATACGTTATGAGGCTCGTCAGTAGACCCAGTGTCCGGGTTCTAAGCCATCAATTGGGGCTCGAATCATCATTTGGGGCTCGTCGTAGCCTTAATGGATTTCTCTCGTAAGGCACAGTGTTACCAACTCCTTACCCGAAAAAATCACCAAGGTTATAACGCTCGTCGTAGCCTTTTATGATGTATATTTTGAGGGCAGAGTTGGCAACACTGTGGGGGCACTGTAGCCTTTTATGAGGGGGGGGTTTATTGCTTTCTGTTTACATCTGGCAACACTACCGTAGATTTTTTGACAGTGTTGTTAACCTACTGGGTTTTTTCACTGTAAATTTTCATCAAAGGACCTGAGGGGTCCATGTATTTTTTATGTCTGGCAATACTGTTGGGGGCCTAGTGTTGGCGACACTGTGGGTTTACTGTAGCCTTTTATGAGGGGGGTCTATTGTCCTCTTTTTATATTTGGCAATTTTATTGGATGTTTTGTTTGAGGCTTGGGTTTTGCCAACCCATCCGAAGAAAATTCCACTATTCATATTTTTTCTCACATATAGGTGTACGTGATGAATCACCAAACAGATTTTTCCTAAGTCATGAATTGGAGGGTTCTATGACAACCTATATTAATTCTCGTAAGAGAACAGAAAACACACACACACACAAAAAAACAATACTGTGGTCACTACAACAAATAGTCTTCTTCAACCCCAATCCAACAACCCAAAAATCATCCTAACTAGAACCATGTAACTATCTGCCATCTGTTAGAGGTTTTGTGAACTATGTGGTGTTTTGTTTGTGTGTAAAAAAAAATGCAATGCTTTTTGCACTTGGTTATCATCACCTAACATGTTATTAATTGTTTTTTAAAATTAATTACAACTGAAAACTAATAATTAATATTATCTAAAGTTACTAATTAATATTATACAAATAATTGATATATTTTTTTTGTTCTTGTTGCTAGTGTTGGGTAATTACAGTTGTTGCAAAATATTAGCTCTCGCGTATGACAGTTTTTGAGTTTTGTTTTGTTGGGTATATCGTAACAATCCCTAAGATTGTATGTTTATTTTATTAAGTCTCTCTGAACGCTTCATGTTGACCAGGGCATTCACTTGTTTTTCTCAGCTGTCTCAAGCCTCTTAGGCATGTTTACAATGCATTGTGTTGTGCCATGCAAACCTCCTGAGCATTCAGGAAACAGGTAACACTTCTGGGTTTGGTGTCAGCGGTTTGCATGGTAGCAATTATAATAAACACGATTCGGCGATTCGGCATCGAGGAAGAGCTCGATGGCCAGGGAAGATAGAGGTGAGACAAGCTGGGAAGAGACTGGACTTTGGGAATTGAGTTGGTAGAGAGAGGAGGTCAGCAAGGCAGGAGGTCGATAGTGGAAGCACGCTTTGGTCAACAAGTTAGAAGCTTACAGAGGACTTCGCTATTTTGATTCACCTCAGAGACTTCGGTTAGACAGGTAATTATCCTACACCCAGCCATGATACAGGTTCAACGGTTCACAAAATCCAACGAGTTGCCATTGTCTTTTCAGTAGTTTAATTCCTTTGTGTAATTTGTACCTTTCGCATGCCAAGCAATAACTCGTCATGTCAATGACGAGTGGTCTCATCAAGAGGATGAATGATGAGTAGTTTACATCACCCCATCAATTAACTGGTTAACCTGCTAGATACTCTTAAGATCCCACGAACTTTAAGGTTCGTTACGTGGTGGAGATGCTGGGCATAGACGAAACGAAATTTTACTTGTTATGTTAAATTGTATGTTAGGGTACATGGTAGGAGAAATCATTGTATATTAGAGCGCTCTTTTAATGATTTGCCTATAACTGCATACAGGCAGCCGTAAATTTAGCATAAAATATCCTGATCCTGTTTCTTCTAGCATGTGCGACGTTTGTTGTGGTGGGATCATTGGGGGAAATGTGATTCTCCCAGTATGTCATCTGACTTACTAGTATATGCGATACGAAGAACAGGTGTGTATGTGGCTTACTAGGATTAGGCTCATGGTAATGAGGTCCTAGTAGCTGAAACGTTGTCGGGGTATTTTGCAAAAATTTTCCTTAAACAGTTAACAAATATAATATATATTTTTTTTAAATTCAGACATTAGATGGATTTTACAAATATATTTTTAAAAAAATAGGTTAGGTAATTGTGGCTTCTACAGCTCGCCAAGCAGGGTGCTCTTGCATAAGCTCTTATCAGTCTGTAAGTCAGCAACAAGCAACCTGCGCTAGAGGTAGATGCTCTTGACATCATGAAAAATGAAAGCTTTTTCACTGTAAATTTTCATAAAAGGACCTGAGGGGTCCATGTATTTTTATGTCTGGCAATACTGTTGGGGGCCTAGTGTTGGCGACACTGTGGGTTTTTACTGTAGCTTTTTATGAGGGGGGTTTATTGCCCCCTTTTTATATTTGGCAATTTTATTGGATGTTCCTTTTTTTGAGGCTCGAAATTATTATTTGAGGCTTGAAATCATTATTTGATGCTCGTCGGTGTTGCCAACCCACTCTACAAAAATTCTACTATATGATCTTTCACTGGCTAAGCTAACCTAACCTAACCTAACCTAACCTAACCCACCCTAACCTAACCTAACCTAACCTAACCTAACCTACTCTAACCTAACCTAACCTAACCTAACCTAACCTAACCTACTCTAACCTAACCTAACCTAACCTACTCTAACCTAACCTAACCTAAACTAACCTAACCTAACCTACTCTAACCTAACCTAACCTAACCTACTCTAACCTAACCTAACCTAACCTACTCTAACCTAACCTAACCTAACCTACTCTAACCTAACCTAACCTAACCTAACCTACTCTAACCTAACCTAACCTAACCTACTCTAACCTAACCTAACCTAACCTAACCTACTCTAACCTAACCTAACCTAACCTAACCTAACCTAACCTAACCTACTCTAACCTAACCTAACCTAACCTACTCTAACCTAACCTAACCTAACCTAACCTACTCTAACCTAACCTAACCTAACCTAACCTAACCAGGTCTAACCTAGCCTAAAGCAAGGAGCTGGCAACCTTGCTTGAGGCTTGCCTTACAGTGCATAAAGCAAGGTTGCTAACCTACTGGTATTTTTGCCATAACTTTTTACAAAAAAGAGAGAGGAGAGAGAGAGATGGAAGAGTTAAACAACCGACAGCCCACCTACAGCTAAAAGAAGCAAAATAGAACAACATATGGCGGCGTGAAAATATGTAAAAAATTCGATTCAGAGGTGGATCGAATTAAAGTTGGGGGATATTTTGCATTTTTTCCCTATAATGTACAAAACATTTACCGTACATAATCTTTTCCATTTACAACAGTATAAAATAAGAGGAATGTGTGACAATATCCATATTAATTAGGAAAGTATGTTGTATGCTAGGTTAGCTAATTGTGTCTTCTACAGCTTCACTGTATAGAGGGAAGATGGAAAAAGAGAGCTCTACGGAAACTGACGCTCTTAACAATATTGTACGCCCGTGAAAATTACATATAAATAAGGCATAAGCGTATTATCTGTTTTCATGTCAGATTTTCCCAACCTGTGAGCTGTAGTGTTTAGGTGACAAGCGACCCGCTCAAATATAATACTGTTGACAATATTGAACGCCCCGTGAAAATTATATATAAATAAGGCATAAGCGTATTATCTGCTTTGTCAGATTTTGCCAACCTGTGAGCTGTAGTGTTTAGGTGACAAGCGACGTGCTCAAATATGATACTGTTGACAATATTGAACGCCCGTGAAAATTATATATAAATAAGGCATAAGCGTATTATCTGCTTTCATGTCAGATTTTCCCAACCTGTGAGCTGTAGTGTTTAGGTGACAAGCGACCTGCTCAAATATAATACCGTTGACAATATTGTACGCCCCGTGAAAATTATATATAAATAAGGCATAAGCGTATTATCTGCTTTCATGTCAGATTTTGCCAACCTGTGAGCTGTAGTGTTTAGGTGACAAGCGACCTGCTCAAATATAATACCGTTGACAATATTGTACGCCCCGTGAAAATTATATATATAAATAAGGCATAAGCGTATTATCTGCTTTCATGTCAGATTTTCCCAACCTATGAACTATAATGTTTAGGTGACAAGCGACCTGCTCAAATATAATACTGTTGACAATATTGAACGCCCCGTGAAAATTATATATAAATAAGGCATAAGCGTATTATCTGCTTTCATGTCAGATTTTCCCAACCTGTGAGCTGTAGTGTTTAGGTGACAAGCGACCTGCTCAAATATAATACCGTTGACAATATTGTATGCCCCGTGAAAATTATATATAAATAAGGCATAAGCGTATTATCTGCTTTCATGTCAGATTTTCCCAACCTGTGAGCTGTAGTGTTTAGGTGACAAGCGACCTGCTCAAATATAATACCGTTGACAATATATTGTACGTATATTGTATTGTATAGGAGACTAGAAGCATATAATTTGGCGAAAAAACCCAAATAAGGTCATAGAAAATAGTTAAAAAAAAGTGAGCAATTATATTTTGCATTGCACAGCATTTGGTATTAAATAACATACCCCCAAAAAATCTCTGCATTATGCGTTCTGAAAAAAATTGCCCTACGTGCCAAATTACTGTGTCAAGTAAACATTTTCAAAGACACTGTCGTACTTGTGTGCCGGGAAAGCGAATATGTGCGACCAAACTGTGCTCTAAGTGTGGAAAAAATAAATCTATTGACAACTTCAAGCGACACCAGCTTACTTGCAAGAGCACTGGAACATCTCTACCGCAATCTTCCAAGCGAAAGGTAGAAGTAACCTCCCTCGATGCATCGCCACCTACCAAACGCGTCAAGCTGACGAAGAAAGCAGACCGAATTGCGTTTGAGCATTTATTAGAAGACTTTAACATAACATCAGACAGCTTCTGCGATGTGCGTAGTTTCCTGGAGAGCGAGCGAGCTAAGATAATATCCATCCTCAACGATGTATTGGCTACATACTCCACTAAATTCTATGCTGTGCTATGCTGCAAGTATAAGAAACCGTCTGATGAAATATATAAATTCTTCCATGCCACAAAAGCAAAAACACTGCATCAGGCAGATGTCACTGACCTCGACAGCATCTACGACAAGTTTGTCGAGGAGTTTGTGGCAAAGCATGAGGAGCATCAGGCTAAAGGCTCGGGCGGTTCGCTGTGTGGCGACCCCCACGAACTTCGTCTGAAACTTAGCAAGTCCCTGCCACTGGCAGGGTCTAGCTATATTGCCCTGCCACCCGAGGTTGAAGCAAAAAAAGCTGTTCTCAATATTCAGAACAAAGACACTAAATGCTTCCTCTGGTCGGTACTGGCAGCATTGCACCCTGTTCACTGGAAAAACCACTCGTACCGTGTTAACCACTACAAGCAGTATGAGTCGGAACTGGAGGATGCAATGGCCGGGATTGCCTACCCTGTAGAAGTCTCGCATATTCGCAAGTTTGAGGTTCGTGCTCGTGACTTGTTGGGCCTGCAATTAGCCATCAATGTTTACGGTCTCACCGAGAACGAAAATGAGGTCCACCCCATCCGGGTGAGCAACGTGAGCAACAACAACGAGGTACGAGAAATCAACCTCCTGCTCATCAAGGACGAAACCCATCACCATTACACCCTTATCCGTTCCCTCTCTCGGCTTGTTTCGAGCCAACGGAGCAAAGACAAAACCCACGTCGAGGTGTGTCGCAGGTGCTTGGCTATATTTTATAATCGAGAACAGCAGGGTTACCGGTACATCAGAGGACCCAACATTGCTGCTGAGAAGCTAGCTCGCCACATGTTCTACTGTGGTACCAACGAGCCTGCACGAATTATCCTGCCCGAACCTGGTGCAGTAGAGTGCTTTCGCATGCACAGTGCTATGGTGAAGCATCCTGCCTATATTGTAGCAGACTTCGAGGCCTTTCTTCAACCTCTGTCTAACTGCGAGCCCAACCCCGAAACATCTTCTACCATTCCTTTCCAAATCCACGAGGCCTCGAGTTACTCCTATGTTGTGGTGTGGCGAGACCAACATATTGCCTCCGAGCCCTATGTGTATCGCGGTCCCGACCCGGTCAAACTCTTCCTGGAGAGAATGCAACAGGAAGCCATCAAGATAGGGAAGGTGCTGTTGGCCCCCAAGCCCATGCTGCCTCTGTCTGCGGAAGACAAGCATCAGCACGAAATAGCTCTAAATTGTCCTGTTTGCAACTCGGTCTTCACTGACGATAACAAAAAGGTCCACCACCATGACCATTATGGGACCGGAAGCTACATTGGCCCGTGGTGCAACAGATGTAACTTGAGAGCCAGGGACCCGCGCTTCATACCGGTCTTTTTTCACAATGGCTCGGGATATGATTTCCATCACTTGGTCACACATCTAGGGTACGACAATGCGAGAATCAATGTCCTGGCACAGAACGAGGAGCGTTATATTAGCATCAGCAAGTGGGTGCCGATCCCCAACTCAAGCAGCAGCATCGAGCTTCGGTTCCTCGACTCTCTGAGGTTCCTCCAGGCAAGCCTCGATGCTCTTGCTGGGAAGCTCAGAGACGACCAACTAGCCATTACTACATCAAGTTTCCCGAACTTAGATGTCGCACTCATCAGACGTAAAGGGGTCTACCCCTACGAATACGTCACAGACCCTTCCAAGTTCGAAGAAGAGTTGCTGCCTCCCCAGGATAAGTTCTACAGCCAGCTGAGAGGTTCAGGTATTACCGACGAGGAGTACAAGCATGCTCAGTCTATGTGGGTCAAGTTGGGTTGCCGAACTTTCGGTGATTACCACGATGCATACCTGAAGCTTGATGTGACGCTTCTTGCCGATGTGTTCCAGGCGTTTCGGGCGACTGCGATAAATATTTACAACCTGGACCCTGTATATTTTTACAGCCTTCCTGGACTGGCATGGTCGGCCATGCTCCTGCTGACTAAAGTTAAACTTTCACTTATCTCCGATAATGATATCATGCTTTTCATCGAGAGAGCTATCCGGGGCGGCATGGTCCAAGTGTCGCAACGCTTCGCACACGCCAACAATCACCACATGGCCACTGGCTACGACCCCTCCCAACCATCAAGCTACATCATGTACACTGACGTGAATAATCTTTACGGGCACTCCATGATGCAGCCACTCCCAACAGGACAGTTTAAGTGGGTTGATCCTTTATACCACGACATCGAAAAAGAGTGCGACGAGTTTGGGTTTTTTGCCGAGGTGGACCTTGACTTCCCCGAGAAGCTGCAGGATACATTCTGTGACCTTTCGCCTGCTCCGGAATTGAAGTGCCCACCTGGCTCGGATCAACCGAAGCTCGTCATGGACTTGGAGCCCAAAAAGCGTTATGTGCTACACTACCGGAACCTCCAGTGGTTAATGCAGCAAGGGGTCTCGGTCAAAGCAGTTTACCACGTGCTCTTGTTCAGGCAGTCTCCATGGTTGAAGCCGTACATCGAACTGAACACCAAACATCGCACTGATGCCACTTCGGAACTTGATCGCGATTTTTTCAAATTAATGAACAATGCGGTATTTGGGAAGACCATGGAGAATGTGCGAAATCGCGTTGATGTGAGGTTGGTGACGAAGAAAACACAGTGTCGTCGACTTGTTGCAAGCCCGCTGTTCAGGTCTCGAACAATTTACAACGAACAGATGTCTCTGATTCACATGAACCGGGGCAAGGTGCTACTCAACAAACCCATCTATGTGGGAGCTGCAGTTTTGGATCTGAGCAAGTTGTGCATGTTCGAGACATATTACGGCATACTACGTGCACACTACAACCACAATATCTCGCTCCTCTACACAGACACAGACAGCTTGGTGTACCATGTTCGCACGGCCGATGCGTATGGTGATATAGCCAAAGTTCCAGCTCTTGTCAAGCTCTTCGACACATCGGGCTATCCCCAGCTAAAGCGGTATGGAATTCTGCCCCGGAACAAAAAAATACCCGGCAAACTCAAGGACGAGAAAGACGGGGATGTGATTGTGGAGTTTGCTGGACTTCGTGCCAAAGCCTATGCGATCCGGGCTGAGGGTTCAGTAACAAAAAAGGCAAAGGGTGTAAGCAGGCAAGTGGTTCGGGAGCACCTCAAGTTTGAGGATTACCTCGAGTGCCTCAGAACAAAATCGCCCATTCTACAAAAAGAGCATCGTATCCAAAGCGTCGATCATGTGCTTACAACTAATATTGTCAGGAAAGTTGCTCTGGATGCACACGACGACAAGAGGTGTATTCTTGAATGTGGGGTCCATACACTTCCGTGGGGCCACTATCGCCTCCAAACTAGTAAGACCTGCCCAGAGTGCAACAAAAAGTAATAGGCAATGCGAAAAAAAACAATTTTAATTTACTTCCACTTCCTCGATTACATGCATGCATGGCACAGCAAAATTAAACTTCTGGAAACTGCTAATTGCAATTTGTACTTATATATATAAAATTCCACATTTCTTATTGTGTGCTATTTTTTTTTATTTATTTAAAACTGTTCAGTCACTCTTTCATTCTTGACGTCATACACAAATGTTTTCTCTGCAATAAGAATGACACTGCACAGAGTATCTGCAGGCAAGGCATCGTGGAACTCGCATACAATCTTGATGTTGGTACGATCGTTGACCACCACTTGCTTCCTCTTAGATGTGTTGATGACGGTCATGGGTCTCAGTGCTTTGAATTCGCTGGGCGCGTAGTACACGTCCACGCTTCCTTCGGTCACGAGTTTGTAAGCCGTGTAAGCTTCGTAAAGTTTGAGGTAATCGTCTTTGGTCATGTCGAGGTTGTAATTCTCGCGCGGGAACACTTCGTTCCTACCGTTCTTCAGATAAACGTTCTTGATCTTGCAGTCGTCGAACTTGCTGGAATCTTTTTCCTGATCGTTATCGCGTCCGGTCTGAAAAAGCACCACGACGAAATCTG
This sequence comes from Lepisma saccharinum, assembly GCF_977018435.1. NCBI lineage: Eukaryota > Metazoa > Arthropoda > Insecta > Zygentoma > Lepismatidae > Lepisma > Lepisma saccharinum. The sequence goes on from NC_139249.1 coordinate 40,117,588, forward strand.
GCTTGTCGAACTGTATGTTGTTGAACTGTGTCGTCACGTTGAATTCCATGTGACTTCCCGACGCCATCTTCTGCACGCACTGGTAACCGTGAAAGTGAATCGGCACCTGCGGACTTTTCAAGATCTCCGCTTTGTACTTGAGGGCGTAGTGCGTTTCGTATTCTACCACCGGCATTCTCAATTCCATGCTCCGGATGACGCATTTCGCCGCTTCGGGTAAAGTGTTGGCTATCGGCGTGGTGCCGTCCGGACCCAAAGTAGCGTATCGCATCAGTGCGTTGTTGTCGTTGGCCGCTCTTCGAAACGTGATCCTCAGTCCTCCCTTCCACATGATCTCCTTGTAGTCCGAGAAGAAACCAGGCAGCAGACGCATGGGAAAGAGCACCGTGTGACTTTTCGTCGATATTTTGGCCCCGGCTTCGAATCCCCCGGCCTGGTAGTACGCTGCGTCCGTTTTGGATAATTTCAACGTTCCCACTGCCGTCGACGTGATGCCTGGATAATCTATTCTGTCGATGACGGTGTTGTGTTTCCTCACCTCCACCTGCGAGAACAGGTGAGGCACGAAGTTGTCCACGAGTATCAAGTTTGCTGCTGCGGGAAACGCGTCTCCGCTTTCTTTCTTCACCACGTCGAATTGAAGGTAGAGGTCCGCTCTGTGAGGATGAATGAACCCGTCACCTACGTCCACGTTGTATTCGATCTCCCTGTTCGCTTCGTTCAGATTGGCGAACGTGCGACGGTTGGGAGGGAAAGATTGCAATTCGTAACTTTCGATTTGCTCCATTTTACATGTATGGTTATTTATTATATGTTGATCTCCACGATGGCCGTCGTAGTGGCACCTGCGAAATCCACCACGTCTCCTTTCTCGTTCGTCACCACCAACTCTATGTCGTCTATGCGGTTGCGACATACTGGAAAATAGATCGGCGAAGAGGGCGTGTAGATGATCGGTTCCATGAACTCGGAACTTGGTTTGAAAGTGGCTATGATTCCCGTCTGCTTGTGACTTCCTAACAATCCGTCCGAAGATTTCGTGATCATGCCTTCCGCCACGTTACAGTGTATGTTCAGAGTCTCTATGGCCAAGAATTTAGGAATGTTGGTTGCTACGTGCTTGATGCCAGCTTCGAGTTTGGTGTTGTTCTCGAAACCTAAAAGTTCTCCCATGGTGCCCAGGTCCACGGTCTCCGTCGCGGATAGGATTTCCACTCTGTGCGTGACCGAATTTTGAGAAAGGTATGTGCCTTTGGGTAATTGAGCTTGCAAAGTGGAAAGATTGTATTGTCCTGGCGTGACGACGATGTGTTCGCTTCCGACGCTAATTTTGTTGTTGTGCTGGGTGACGTTAGGTATGAGGTACATGCTGTAGAATGCACGCAGAGCCACGGATTTAGGATAGACGATGTCGTCGTGCAGCGTGAGTTTCAAGATCGAAGATTCGCTCGTGAGATGGAACACGCCCATCCTAGTGATGCTGTTTGAGGTTCCACAATGCTTTCTGGAAATCTTCGACCGTAGGGTTAGTTATTTTAGAGAGAAACGCGAGCACGGAGAGGCAGAGATGACCGCAGTTCACGTCTCCGAAATCTTGAATGCGTTCGTCGTTGTAGTATATAGAGGTTTTGTTCGTTTTCAGATAATGAATTAAATTTGTAGGTGGAACACCTCCGAAAGAATCGAAAACGAATGCTTTATCATTGTCGTTTTTGTGGTAACATATCCAATGCGTGCCTGGATTTTCTTGACCGTCCAAGTTGACTACTCCGCATTCTCTTTTTTTAACGCTTGAAGGTAACGAGTCGGACATGAAAACTCCGCTGAAGTGTTTGATTTGTAACGGTTCGATCAGAGATTCAATGTCTCGGTTGGTGAGTGCTTCTGTTTCTTTTTTTTAAACTTCTTCATCACGCCCTTTCCTCCTTTCTTCTCCATGGCCAGGTTGTGACGTTTCTGTTCTTCCAATTCCGCTTTGTTCTTCTTCGAGTCGATGACGGTTTTCGCGATGGCGGCACTTCCGCCGGCCAAACTTCCAACGGCCCCCAATGCTGCCAGGATGGCGGGGATGCTGAATATGAAACCTCCGATCTTTTGCTGTTTCCGCGAACGCTGCAATCTTTTCAATTGAGGTGTGCTGAGCAGCAATTTCATTCCATGTCCTTTCGACAAGCAAGAACGTTTCTTCTCGCGTTGTTTCTTGGTGAGTAACCCATCGAGGGCACCTAGATTTTTAAGATTGGAGTATGGTATCTGGTACACGACACCCTTGGGCTTCATGTTGATGCTCTATGTGTTATTTTCACGGTATGTTATTTATATATATATTCTGAGATTTTTCTTGTGTAGTTTTTTTTACGGTATGTTATTTATATACCCCACCCCAATTTTTGTTTCGTGTTCATGGCGATGGTGGTACCCAGTGCGGCGACCCGTTCACCCAACGATGCGTCTCTGCTCACGAACCTTTCGAAAGCTGCATGTTCCAATTTTTTGTCTGCTTCGTGACGTGCGTCCAGATCCGTCTGCGTGGTGTTGTAGGCTATGTCGTGATCTTTGCATGCCGCGTCCAACGGATTCACACCCTTGTCTCCTCTCTCCAATCTTTTCTCGAGTTTGGTGCCCGGTCCGCAGTACTGGTAGCCAGGTAGATGCATCTCGAAAGGTAACTTGTTGATGATGTCGTTCACGAGTCCTTTTCCTTCGGCCACGTTCCAGAATTTCGGAGGCAGCGTGTTGATGATTTTGATCAGGTAACCTATGCCCTTGTCGTCGTTCACGATGAAGTTGGAAAGTTTCGTGCTGATCATGTCCACGATGCCAACCTTCTCGTTGTAGAAATTACGGTTGCCTGCATTCTCTTCGCCGGCTATCACCAACAATCGGTCCACGAGTTTCCTCACGTCGTCCACCCAAACGAATTCTTTGGGTAACGTGTTGTAGCGTTTGACGCCGCTGCCTGTTTTGACCTGGTTCCAAATCGGTTTGATAAGATTCCTGTACTTCTCGCCGCTGCTCGATTTCACCCTATTCTGCGAGGCGTCGTTGTTCTGGTACAAGGCATCCGTCATGATCAGAATTTCCTTGTAACTTTGGTAATCTTCGTCGGTGTAATCTTTCGGCTGCTTTTTGGCGACGAGTTCCCACAGTCCCACCGTACCCGGATACCTGTTCCAACTATCCTTGTCGCCTAAATTGACTTTAATGTCGTTGCCTTCGAAGGTCACCTTCGATTTCCCAATCTTCCACACCACACCGCCGCCTTCGCTGGTTTCCATGCTGGGATACAATCCGAACACTTCATCCTTGTCGAATTTCCCCGTGCTCAGGTAGTCTCGTGCCAAAGGTCCCAACTCGATTTTATCCGAAGACGACGTGCTGCCTATGGCTCGACGTCGTGCAGGTGCATCCTTCAGTTCGAACGGCGTCGAAGGAATGCTCGAAATGGGCGTGGGTACGGCGTAATTTTTAGCTGCGAGCGGTACGAGTTCGTTGATCAAATTTTTATTTTGTTCCGTGACACTTTTAATTTCTTTACCTAGACTGCTGATGGCATCGATCACGGGTTGATCCTGACGTTTCTTCTCTTCGTAGAATCCGCGATTCTCGGATTTCCAACCTTTGAAGCGTTTCGCGAGGTAATCGCGAAGCTTGAGATTTTCGTCTTCGATTTTTCGTTTCGTCATGACGTTATTTATACACGTCGTTTCTCACAACGTTGCAACGTTTAGAAAGTCGTTGATTTTGTTTCTGTATTTTCCGTCGTTGGGTTTCCTCGTCATGTCGATCGTCGCGAATCCGAAATCGTCACCGTTCCAGCAAGTAGAGCAGCAGTGTTCCGAAAATTGATTGTAGTTCATGTCTCCGCCTACGTAGTCATCGTACGCGTGCTTGAGGTTGGTTTGATCTTGACGAAACAAACATATGAAATTAGCGTTGTCGCGTACTAACTGTTTTGGAATTTTGGAAAACGTTTGAGCTAGGTAGAAGCAATCCATTCCTTTGTGACGACCTTGCGTGAAAAAGTTGCGAATTTCATTTTGATTTTCCAGGATGGCGTCGTCGAACACAACGACTGAATTTTCACGACAATCGTCGAGTGGTTTTATTTCCGAGGCAAACGTTGCAATGTCCAGACCATCGTACAGTTTCATCAGTTGCTGGTATTTGGATTGCTCCAAACTTTTCGAGAACACGTACAGGTGCCTGTTCTTCCAATCTAACCAATTCGGTGCGAGGAGAAAATTGTCCACGAGCAGTGTCGTTTTCCCACATCCCGAAGGACCTACGATCAGACAGCGGATGCTGTCGGGAAGCAACTCGCCGTTCTTTTTTTTTCTCGTTTGACTTTCCAGATCCGGTAGACGCTTCACCACGTTCCACGTACTCACAAGATCACTTCGTTCGCGTCGATCCAACTCTTTTCCGGAAGTCCCAGCCATTTGACAAACAGTTTGTCACCTTTCCTACGCAATACTTTCTCGATGAGGTACGTGTCGGGGTGTTTTGTTTTAGAGAGTTCCTCTTCGTAAAATCTTCCTTTCAAAATCTCGCCGCTACTATCTTTTATTATATACGTGTGTCAGTTTCCGGGTAGAACTCGAACCACCGTAAAGAGTTCCGTGCTCCAATTTTTTGTGAATCCCTTCTCGAAGGTGCGTTTGAATTTGCTGATCCTCACCCGGTCTCCAATTTTGAATTTAGCTTTTTTTGTCGTGGGTGTGTACTTTGGACAGTAAACTGTAGAAATTAAACGGTGCTCGTCGGACTTGGTAACGTCGGCTGGCTTCATGCCTATCGTTCTGTGTACCGTATCATTATAGGTGTCGACGAGTTCCGGCAGGATGTCGACCCATTTGTAATTTCCCCGAAGCGTGAATCGTTTCCACATGTGTGTTTTCAAGGTTCGATTGAATCTTTCCACGATGCTGGCTTTGATGTGACTGAAGGTCGAATAATGTCGAACGTCGTGTTTTTTAATAAACTTTTGGAATACAGCGTTGTAAAATTCTTTACCGTTGTCCGTTTGCAGAAACCGTGGTTGTCTGCCGCCGCTTTCGCGAAAAATTAATTTGAATGCTTCCGTGACGCATGTTCCCGTTTTCGCCTTCAAAGGTAGAGCCCATGCGAATTTCGAAAACGTGTCTATGACGGTGAGAAGGTACTTGTTGCCCTTGTTCAATTTATGTACGTTTTTCAAATTGCCGCTACTCATCTCCACGAGGTCGCTTTGCCAGAGGTCGTCGATGCCCTTGGTTACCACAGCCAAACGATCGTAGTTGCGGCGTGCAGGTTTATGCAATTCTTCGACGATGGCTTGCCTAGACATTTTTTCTTAGAGATTACGTTTCAAGAGAAGCACAAGCGTGATGGGATTCAAAGAGGGTGGCACTTCGCTCGTGTTTTGAATGATCAGCTTATCGCCGGCACTCACGTCGAAAACGGTGAGATCTTCGTCTTCGTGTATTTCATATATGTTGCGCGTTTCGTTCCAACGTGCCAGAGGAATGTTTCCTGCTTTCTGGACACCACGATTCGATATCAAAGTCATGGTGGGAACGCTAGCTTTTCTACCGTGAGACCAGTACGAAAATTCGTTTATCTGAATCGTGCCATCGAGGAGAAACTTGTAGTACGGATGATAAGGATGCAACATGTACAGTTTGTTACCTTCGACGAACGTGGAGATTCTCTGTTGATTGGGAACGCTGTTGATTTCAATGGCTTGCAGAGAATGCAGTTTAGCGAATTTAGTGTCGACGCCGAGCAGATTACTGTGAACTTGTCCGAGTTTATTTTCGATGGGCAGCAAATGCTCGATTATGGTATCCGTTACGGCAGAAAACGACGGTTTGATTTTCACTTCCACGTTCAACTGCTTGTAGTTTTCGTTGAGTTCTTGCAACTTGGCACCGAAAGAGGCCAGCGTCGATTCCTGCGTGGATTCCAGCACTCCAACTTGATCTCTAATGTTGACGACGATGTTCTGAAGGTTCTCGACTTGATTCAATTTCGAGCTCTTCTCGGTAAGATCGTTCACGATCCTTCGCATCTCTGTAAACTGCGTGTGAAGGTCGGCGACGCTCTGCGAAGTGGGCAGCGTCGACACCAGCGAACTAATTTCGTCTCGAATCTGTTCCACGTTCGCCGTTTCTGTTTCTAGTCGTTTCAGCATTCGAGATATGTTTCTTTTCAAAGCGTGCAATTCTTTGGAGGTGGGGAGATTGGCCACCCTACTCTCGAGATCGCTCAATGAACTTTTGATGTCGTTCGAATCGGATAGTGCCGTCACCGCCGTTTTCAATTTTTCCAAATCTTCGCTCGAAGGCACGCTCGTCCGTAACGATTCCAAGTCACCCTGTATGTTGTCGAGTACGTGATGAAAATGAGCGAGATTCGTTTCGACGTTCAAATTTTCTAAATATTCGATTTTATGCTGAACCGTGCTCAACGTGTCTTGAATGCTCGTCAACGCTCTCGCTTCAGCGTGAATATTTTTAATTTCTTCGTTGATCAATTCCAAGGACGCCTGAAGCGTGGCGATGGTGGTTTGAATGTGTTCGAAATCTTGATAGGCCTCCAATTGAATTTTTATGTTCGCGACGCTTTTACCGATGACCTGCAGTTCGTCCGACGATGGTAGGTTCGTCATGGTATCTTCCAAAGTCTGCAACTTGGATTTAATTTCTTCCAACGTGCTGGTGAATTCTTCTTGTAATTTGGAAACAACGACGTGCAAGCGTTCTGCGTCTATATCGTTCACCACAGTTTGAAGTTCGGAGAAATTCTTTTCTATTGCGGAAGTTCGTTCTTCGATTTCGAGTTTCAATTTTTCCAAATCTTTATTTTTCGATTGAAATTGCTGTAATTTGGCCAAATCATTTTGAAGCGAATCCACGCTCAACTGTATATTTTGAACGCTGTCGTAAGAAGGTACGTCGACATAATTTTTTATGAGCGTTTTCAGTTCGGAATCGATTTTCAGAATGGGGTCGAGACATTGCGTTTGGAGCGTAGCGATTTCCGACTCTAAACTTTTGTTTAAGGTCTCCTGCAAAGCGATCAAATCGGTCCTCAACTTCTTAACTCGAATGTCCAACATGAGAATCTCTTCTGCGTGGTCTACACGCTTGGTGTTGCCGAAAATGTCGTTAGGCATTTTTGGTTAACGGTTATTTATAATAGGATAGACGATTCGTAATTCTACAAAAAGAGGAATGAGTTTGTCGTAATCTCCGAGAAGTTCCATGTAAAGATAATCTCCTGCAGAAACATCGTACGTAATGTTAGAAAGCATCTTGTCGTGCTTGATTCGAAAAATATTCTTGCCGGTAGAAATTTTGATTTCGCCTGCGTTTTCCGGATTCACGGTGATTTGAAGTTTCCCGTCGATCGGAATTTCGTAAAAATGTAAATTGTTATTAAAAACATAAAACATCTTGCCCACATCGTCATTCAGTTTCGTCCAAATGCTGTTGAGATGAACAATCAGTAAACCATTGAGTTTAGATAATACGGAAGGTAAGAGGTTATTGGAATTTGGTGGTGCAGTCTCCATGTTGATCTGTTTGCGGAAGCCAAAAAGATTCATTGTTTTTGTTAGTTATTTAAGAATACGGTCAAAGTTTTTTTTTGTAATGACACGCAAAGTTTTTTTTTTGTTTGCTTGCGTCACAATACAGGCACGCGCGCGCACGTGTGTGTGTGCGACACATTGTTCCCGAAAGAGGTTTACAAAAGTCACGATATATAAACATTTGGTCCCACAGTTGGAAAATTACGATAAGTTGCATTCAAAAGTTTCAAAATATCATATAGTAGAATTTTTGTAGAGTGGGTAGGCAACACCGACGAGCCTCAAATAATAATTCAAGACTCGTCGGTGTTGCCAATTCCTATTTGTAGGTTAGCTTAGCCAGTGAAAGATCATATAGTGGAATTTTCTTCGGATGGGTTGGCAAAACCCAAGCCTCAAACAAAACATCCAATAAAATTGCCAAATATAAAAAGAGGACAATAGACCCCCCTCATAAAAGGCTACAGTAAACCCACAGTGTCGCCAACACTAGGCCCCCAACAGTATTGCCAGACATAAAAAATACATGGACCCCTCAGGTCCTTTGATGAAAATTTACAGTGAAAAAACCCAGTAGGTTAACAACACTGTCAAAAAATCTACGGTAGTGTTGCCAGATGTAAACAGAAAGCAATAAACCCCCCCTCATAAAAGGCTACAGTGCCCCCACAGTGTTGCCAACTCTGCCCTCAAAATATACATCATAAAAGGCTACGACGAGCGTTATAACCTTGGTGATTTTTTCGGGTAAGGAGTTGGTAACACTGTGCCTTACGAGAGAAATCCATTAAGGCTACGACTAGCCCCAAATGATGATTCGAGCCCCAATTGATGGCTTAGAACCCGGACACTGGGTCTACTCTCGTCGATGTCCGCGGTTTTCCAGAACTTTCCTTGTTGACATTCTGATCAATTTCTTCTTCATCAATTTAAGTGATGTAAGTCACGTAGGTTGGTTGATCTGCTTGGAATTCTCTCTTAAAGTGTCTATACACTTCAACTGCATTTTCAAACTTCCTGTCGCACTTTAGGATAAATTTGTTTTGTTCAACGCTTTGTCTGGCTATTTATTTCAAATTAGATTCAAGTAAATTGCTTAAACCTGAAAAGGTCAGAACATTATGTGAGTTATCAACTGTTAAAACGTGTGTACATTTTATGGGACACCCTATAGCATTCACGTGCGTTTTCTCTCACACAGAATTCATAAAAGCTATATTTACACTTTCATATCACAGTTTAGATATCAAAATCTTCTAGAAAGCACACACACACTATAAATATTTGCTCAAAATACAAATATTCAAAACCTCATGTAACACTGTATATTCTCTATTATCTCAGAACATCTCAACTAACTATAAACCTCGTAGCTACTAATAACACATAACTAACCTTAATAGTAAAGATATATCTCACCACACTAACTTACATTAATTTCTTGTACTGTCACCATAATCTGAGAATGTGCTCGTAGGCACAGCTTCTGTTTATGTTTTGTTCCCCTTTCTTATGATTAGGAACAAAATGTACGACACAAATCATTCTAACTAAAGAATAGCAAGTAATGTAATTACTATTAATTTTCCATGTGCCAACTTTTCACATTAGTTGCTGTTAACGTTCTAAAGGCTTCCTTGCATGAAAAATATGTAAACGAGCATGCCATTGTCGCTAGTGGGACACAAGACTACACTTTTCATATTAAAGTAACTATTCTTCTGATAGTTAAGCAACATTGTTCTTTCAGTTTCTGTGCAAAGAAATATGAAACTAAAACTGTTCAATAAATATAACTACCCTTAAAATACTTAAAATTCCCAGATTTGCAACTATAAGATCAATTTTGTGTCAAGGGTGAGACAGACGAAACATTGCCTCTTCAATTAATAATACATTTATTTTAATTAATGTGAATTTTCAAATGATGAAAAATAAATTATTTAAGGCAAAGAAGGTAATTGGCCTTTTAGTATTCTAGTGGAGTTGAGGGGGAAATGCAACAGTTATAGGAGAAATTGATTGTTTTCTGGTGTCACGGTGGGACACAATGGTATATTTCAAATAAACGAACAACATATAAAATACCTTCTGTCTTCTAACTTAATAATAATAATAATAATAATAATACTTGGACTTTTATGCAAATTACAATTTTACATTGTTCAATCACAAGTTACAGCATTGCATTTAAAAATTGAGGTTCAGAAGCACTTTCACATAGAGCCAATGTCCCCTAAAGAAATAAACTAAGCTTTTCAGCAAACCCCGTGTAAAAGGCATTGAGCAAATTGATGCAAAAAATAAGCCTCAAAATTCATTTTAAGCCGCTACTAAGGTCCATAGGTTCTCACACAATGTGTTCTAATCTTCTTCTCAGCAACATTAGAAAAACTCAAGCACGCACATTTAGGGTCAGATTATACGGTTAGGTAAGGTGAATAATGACATATATAATGAAGGCTACTTCCTAATAAGGATAATGATTATCATTCATACAATTACATACAAAAATAATTATGTGGATTCTATAATAGCTTTGACATAGAACAAACGACATATTCTAATTTTTCGTCGCCTTTTTCTTATCTAAGGTAATCTCGACAATGAGGATGAATTTATGAACTAGATAGGGGGACAAACTCAACATGCGTGCCTTATTCGGGATTCACGCCTTGAGCAGATAAATGACGTAGGAATCCAAAAGCCATTGGATACTGAATGTGAACATGAGTCACTGGACCACGAACACTAATGTCACTTCTATATCTGTCTCAGTTCTGTTTTAGAATTCTAAGTTTTTTTTCGTGTTTGTACCTGTGTTCCCTTAACCATATTTCATTGGTAAATTTGTCCAATGGTTTTCCTTTAGCTTTATACTTTAGCATATAATTTCTGACATCCGTTGCCCTCTTGCATAGTTCTTGTTTGTTATCTTACCAGTAGCGGCGATTCGGAGCCAAAACTTGGGGACAAGGACAGTTTACTATTTCTTGGTTAGCATTAAGTATTAGGCTTAGCATTAAGTGGCCATAAGAGAGAGGGGGAAGTAAAAGCAACTGCCCCGTGTCCCCTCCAATCGCCGCCACTGTATCTAACCCTCATCTATTTGATTTTCTACCATTCTGGTGTTTCCCTGTAATCATAGGCCCCACATGCTACCCTTTTTTATTTTTATTTCGATTACTTTCCGTTGCTTTTGATCTTCTAATCGCATCGAATAGGAAAAAGTGTTCCCCTGTGCTTAGCACCACGCCATGAAGGCGTATAGAGGGTGTGGGGGTAACGCCCCACACTTTCTTGATCCGGTCGTGAGTGGGGGTGATGTGATCAGCATCACGTCCCTGACCGCCTTTACCCCCCAGGGTTTCCCCCAGGTACCCATGTTATTCGACGCTGGGTGGGCGCCGGGGCCGCTTCCATCGTTAGAAAAGTTCCCGGATTTGAACCGGCCGGGGATCGAACCCGGGACCTTTAGCATGGTAGTCAGACGCGTTACCGACTGATCCACCGCGGCAACGAATAGGATGGATTATGAATAGGGACCTTGATTTTTGGATTTTAAAATATGGAAAAACCGGTGTTGTTTTTATTGCTTTTCATGTTATTTTTATCAGAATTCGCGTTTTCAACAATCAAGCTGCACTCAGTATTAAAATGACAAATAAAACATTAAACGTTATTAATGCTTAATCTTACCCCAAAATTAATCGAATATGAACTTCTTTTGATACTAAACAAATTTATTTCGACAAAAAAGATTGTCAAAAGAGCGTCTGCTCTACTGAATTACGGTTGTATATTACTTATGTACTTATGTAACGAGAAACGTGACATTTCTTTCCTCCACTCATGTCTATGCATCTTTTACATAAGATTTACAATAACCTTTTCCCTTTTCTTTCAAATGTGAACCAGAGATCCCGCGTAGGTCAGCACTTGTGATTTCGGCACGGGGCATCATGGGATTTCCTAAATGTTGCTCTTCACCCAGCATCATAAAGATAATACGTAGGGACCTCGAAGTTTCAGTCTTATATTTTTCCAAAATTGGTGATTTTTGTTTTTACTTTTTCGCCCCACATTTTTCAAAATTCGCGTTTTTATTTTATTTAGCTTTAAATAAGTATATTAATTTGTAGGTCACATGGTCTATGCTGTTCATGACAGTTTAGAAACGGTTTTTGAGGCATTTTTACCCCGTTATTTTTCGTGCGACAAATACCAATGTAACAGATCCGAATGACCGTAGGTGCACACTCGATCTCCGTCAGAACCGCGCCATTGTGGTAGGTAAAGTAAAAAGTTTCTCAGGCGACAAATACCGATGTTACGGCCCCAGGGTGGCGATAAGTGCCTACTCGATGTCAGCCAAAATCACGAATCTTCGGTCGGTAAAGCAGAAAAGGTTTCACGCGTGACAAATATCTGCGTTACTGCTCCCAAGTGACGTTGATCTTCCGTCCGAACCCAGTGACTTTGGTCGATGATTCCCAACGTTCGCACAAAAGGTGAAATATCATGGAAAACTTCCCCTTAAACATGGTTTCGCATAACTCTCGGAAGTAATCCATGTACAACACGCACCATAGTTTGTTAGGAGTGTACTAAGATTTTGGAAAACATGCACGTTACACATATAATTATGGTACATTTTATTTCTCAAGCCTAAAACACAAGACTTGTATTTTCGCGATATTTTTCGTCTTTTAAGCCCAGAATATGTTGATATTCGCGAAAAAAGCCACAATTCGTATTTTGTCCCAAATTCGCGTTATTTGGTTCTATTGAATGTATGAACAGTGTGTTTCGAACATGTGACACAAACATTTTGTGTAACATCTAACATTTTTTGGTGATATCGCGTTTGCGAAAAATCAAGGTCCCTAATCATGAATTGATGAAACGTCCATGCTTTATGAAAGGTTCGATCCTACAGCCTCTGGCTTCGCAGTGCTAACCACACTGCAAGGAGACAGGCGTTACCTTCAGTTTTAAACCCTTTCAAGAGGAGACTGGACTGCTTCTACGTTCCTTCCTTGCTTTCTTTTGTCTTCTTCAACGTTATCCATCTTTGGGTCGTTCCTGTTTCTTCTATTTTCTCTCAAGTCATGTTTAACTGTGGAAATAACTTTATCACTACTCCTATGCATCGTTGATTGATTATTTTCCAATTTGACTCTATCATATAATTGGCAGGCACCTTCAGTTACCTCTTCCAAGATACCTTTAGGTGAACAACTGCATTATTTGTGAACACTCGATACGAACATCCATATGAATTTATTAAGAATGTTAAGTTTACAATTTAGATTTAGGTTTTATCCCTCTCTCTTTCTGGCTCTACAGCCCTTGGTGGGCCTTGGCCTCCTCCACAATCAGCCTCCATTCCAATCTATCATCAATTCTTCTCCTCCATCCTTTAATCTTCATTGTCCGCAAGTTTGCAGCTACGTCATCTATCCATCGAAGTCGTGGTCTGCCCTTTCTTCTTGCGTGGTGAAGCTTTTCTTTCAACATTCTTCTTGGCATCCTATCGTCCATCATTCTCTCCACATGCCCCAACCACTTTATTCTCTGGGCCTTGACAAATCTCACTATATCTTGGCCTTTTATTAAATCATCTAGCTCTGCATTATATCTTATTCTCCAGTCGTCATCTTCCCTCACAGGTCCATATATCTTTCTTAATATTCTTCTCTCAAATATTCTGAGGGCATTTTCATCTGAGAGTTTCAAAGTCCAATTATCTGATCCATAAGTGACAACTGGTCGTACCAGTGTCTTATAAATTTTAAGCTTTGTATTTCTTGCGATCAGTCTATTTCTAAACAACTGCATATTTGCAAAATATGCACGATTGCCTGCCTGTATTCTTTCCTTTATTACTTTACTCATATCATTATCACTATATACCATTGTCCCCAGATATTTAAAACAAGGAACTCCCTCAAACTTATTATCTCCAATTGTCAGATCTTGAGGTGCTCTTCTGCTCTCAGAGTTAGACATTCTCATATACTTTGTCTTTTTTTCATTTACATTGAGCCCTATTTTTATTGCTTCTCTTTCCATTTGCTCATAGATTTGCTTAAGTGTTGTTATTGTTCTAGAAATGATTGTAACATCATCTGCATATGCACATATTTGACTGGATTTTCCAAATATGGTTCCCTTTTGATCAACTACATTCATTACTTTGTGCAATGCTAGATTAAATAATACTGCCGAAAGGCCATCCCCTTGTTTCACTCCTGTATTGAATTTAAACTCTTCACTCAGTTTACTACAAACTTTCACTCGTGCCTTAGTACCACTCATAGTCATTCTTATTAGTCTTATTATTTTGATGGGAATATTATACTCTTCAAGTACCTTAAACAGTTCATTTCGATTAACACTGTCAAAAGCCTGCCTGAAGTCAACAAATAAAAAATGCAAATCCACATCATGTTCATAAAACTTTTCCATCATCTGTCTAATTATAAAAATCTGATCAGTAGTGCTTCTGCCAGGGCGAAATCCACATTGGTACTCTCCCAGTATATCTTCTGTGTAACATTTTATTCTCTCACTGATCAATCCTGACAAGATCTTATAGACCACACTAAGAAGTGTGATGCCTCTGTAATTTCCGCATATCAATTTATCACCTTTCTTATAAATTGGGCATATTATTCCAGATTTCCATTTATGTGGCATTGTTTCATTTTCCCATATCATTACAATCAATCTATGTATTGCTGCCAACAATGCGTTACCACCAAGTTTGATAAGTTCAATTATCACCTCATCCTCGCCTGGAACTCTATTATTACTCATTTTCTTCATTACAAATTCAACTTCTTTAATACTAGGTACTTGTACCTCATGACCATCCCTATTTTGTATATTCCTATTATACTGCTCTTCTTCTTCTTGGTCTTCCACTTTATTCAAAATCTCTTTAAAGTGCTCTGCCCATCTATTGAGTATCTGATTCTCTTCTACAATTACTTTCCCATTCTTATCCTTACATACTTCTATTCTTGGCTCAAATCCTATTCTCATTCTATTTATAGCTCTATAGAATTTTCTTATTTCACTTTGCTGATTTAGTTCTTCTATTTCTTGCATCTTCTTTTTATACATCATTTTCTTCTTTTCCTTGCATACCCTATGTGCTTTCCTTCTTAGTTCTTTATACCTCTCAGTATTACTTCGAGTTTCCCTCTGTAGCATTCTCTCTCTAGCTTTATTCTTCTCATCTATAACCTGTATGCACTCTTCATCAAACCACTCATTCCTTTTAGTTTTCTCTTCTCCAAAAGTTTCTTGTGCTGCCTCCTTTATCACTCCTTCTATTATTTCCCATTCCTCCTCAACTACTCGAAGTCTGTTATTCTCTTTCTCCTTCAGTTTACTCTGTACCTTACTTACATATTCACTAATTACTTCTTCGTCTTTCATTTTTTTCATATTCCACTTCTTTCTCTTGGCCATCTCGTTTCTTTGCACCGCTATCAATTTTTCCCTCATTACTAATTTTACCAGGTAGTGGTCGCTATCACAATTGGGCCCTCTGCAGCTTCTCACGTCAATAACTGATGAGGCATGACGTGCATTAACCAGTATATGATCAATCTGGCTTATTGTTCCATTAGGTGCCTTCCATGTTCCTAAGTGAATTCTTTTATGTTCGAAACAGGTACTTGTTATGATCATGTTGTTCCTGACAGCAAACTGGCAAAGAAGGTTCCCATTCTCATTGTTTTCTGCATGTAGAGTATGCCGCCCTGAAACCCCTTGTTGATTCTTGTCCTTTCCTATCTGAGCATTAAAGTCGCCCAATACTTTTACCATATCATACTTTTGGATCTTTCCACATGCTTGTTCCAGATTGTCATAGAACTCTTCTTTCTCGTTCTCATATTTCTCTTCTGTAGGCGCATGTGCATTTATAATTGTTATGTTTCTAAATCTTCCTCTCAACCGTATTCTACACATCCTTTCATTAATTGCTTCAAATTCCATAAGACTTTTTGTCATCTTTTTGGTTATTATAAAGCCTACACCGAATTGTCCGGTCCTCCTCTCTGGTCCACTATAAAATAATGTGTACCCTGGCTTATCAATTCTTCCTTGTCCCTGCCATCTAATTTCCTGAAGTGCAACCAGATCATACCTAAATTTTAATATCTCGTTTGACACTTCATTCATTTTCCCAGGTCTTAACAAAGTCCTGACATTCCATGTTGCAAGTGATAAATCATTAGTCCGTAAATATCGCCAGGTTCGAATTCCATTACGTCCATACATCATCCGAGGCTGTTGCATTGGTTTCACAACGGTTTTATTTTTTTTCCAGGGTGGGGTTGTCGGCCCCACGCCCAACCCCCAACCTGGAGGACCAGGATTTGTATAGGGTTTTCTCCCCTAGGTAGGTTGGCATTAGCGTGCCTTCGGAGTCCTTCCTGCCCCTCGGTTTTCTGTCAGGGTTTCCTTCCCTTAGCCTTTGGGGATCCCTCCCCTTACTGCAAGGCAGCAGTAGCTGAGCTTATTTAGTGGCGGCTCTCCTCGCCACATCGCAGGATTTTCTTCGGAGACTTGCAGAATTTACCGAGATGCAGTTGCCACTCCACATCTCACTGCCTCCTCCAATCCTGCTGCTGCTTGTCCGCGACTGTTTCCAGCTAGCCAACATATCTGCTGGCCGTTCCCCTATCCGCAACCTGGGGACGCGCCTGGTGGCATGCAGCTCTGCCACTGGGAAGGTAACCCAGCCCAGGTTAGGTTTTATAGGAAACTCAATAGTAAGACGGCCGTCGAAAACGTTGGGATATCAATATGGATATATTGAGAATGATATATTTAGAATTTAGATTTAGGTTTTATAGGAAATTCAATAGTAAGACGACCGTCGAAAATTATCGGAAATCTACATGAATTTATTAGGAATGTTAAGTTTAGAATTTAGATTTAGGTTTTATAGGAAACTCAATAGTAAAACGGCCGTGGAAAATTATCGGAAATCTACATGAATTTATTAGGAATGTGAAGTTTGGAATTTAGATTTAGGTTTTATAGGAAACTCAATAGTAAAACGGCCGTGGAAAATGATGGGATATCTGTATGGATATATTGAGAATTCTAGGTTTAGAATTTAGATTTAGGTTTTATAGGAAATTCAATAATAAGACAGTCGTTGAAAATGATCGGAAATCTACAATAATTAATTAAAAATGTTAAGTTTAGAATTTAGATTTAGGTTTTATAGGAAACTCAATAATAAGACGGCCGTGAAAAATTATCGGAAATGTACATGAATTTATTGAGAATGTTAGGTTTAGAATTTATTTTCATAAGTTCGAAAGCGAGGTTCCAGACTGGAAATCTAGAGTGAAATAAGGGGAAATGTATAGTTAGGTTTAGCTTAGGTAAATTATAAGTTACTTTAGGTAAAGGTTTAAGATAAACACAACGATAGTTTAAAGTATTTGTGATATGACTCAAGTATTTTGTAACATGACGTCCATTCTGTCGACACTACAATCACCCATCTTGACCTTTATCTGAGTTTCAAGAGGCAACATGACACAAGGGGGAACGGCGACGAGGGTGGGCCTAGACATGCTGTTACAGAAAAACTATCTCCACATACAACAGGGTTTCCGTGTTACCGCTATTTCCGAGGTAGTGTATGGGATAAAGGGTGGTCTCCGGCCGTTCGAGCGGCTAGAGACCACAATAGTAATTAAGAGTGATATCTGGCTGCTGTATGGCGGCCGGAATCACTGTACTGATTAAGGGTGGTCTCCGGCCGTTCGAGCGGCTAGAGACCACAATATATATTAAGGGTGATCTCTGGCTGCTGTACGGCGGCCGGAGTCACAGTAGCTAGCAGACTAAGGCCATTGTAGATAACCCCCAATTTCCTCTTTAGTTTAGCTCATAGCTTTTGGATTTATTTTTATGTGTGTGTATGTGTGAGAGTGTGTGTGTGCATGTGTGCGTGCGTGGGCCTCTCTCGTCCCTTTCGGCGCTTACTACGGAGGGTTGATCCCATAGACCTTCTTCTGCTGCACCATCACTACGGCGTCCGGGAACGCTGGGGGGCTCATTCCCACGGGGAGGGGGGATTCGGTGGGAAGGAGGGCGGAGGGAATGGAGGTACCCCACGTCCCCCTCCGACCTGGGCTCCCCCATTGTCCAGGATCTCCTCAGCAGTGTTGGTTTTCCCCTAGGGGAGATTGGAGGGCTCAAAGGCTCCCGGGGGTCCTCAAAGGGGCCCAGGGGAGCTTTGAAAGAGCCCAAGGTGTCCAGAGGGCCGAATTGGATCTCAAAGGGTCCTGGAAACCCTCAGTGCTCAGGGTGGGAGATGTGGTTAGTCTGCCTCTTAGAGAGTGGTACTCCAGTGTCCGCGGAAGCATAGAAGAAAAAAAAACAAAACAAAGAAAAACAAAACAAAAAAAAACCTTAGGCAGCGATCTGCGTCAAATTTGGAGCCTGCGAAGATCAAGGCAAGCAGCATGAACAAGTAAGTCTTGTTGTTTTGTGGAGTATTTATATCGAACGGGTATAAATTCAATAGAAGTAAAACAGCAGGTAGAAATGAAAGTAGTCTCATTGGTGTTAATGTTAGTTGAGTTTTTAATGACATTCGATTCATTTATATTTTAGAATAACATTGGTATTCACTACAACAATCACACAAAATAATCCTACTATGTATCTCTTCTATTTATCGAGCTTTGTAGCCTTCACTTGGCACAATTAGAATTATATTCGTATACATAGAACACACATCACAGAACTATGTGTATACATATTACTGTTAACACGAACCAAATATCACATGGTCACTTGGCTTGGACACAGCTGCAAAGGGTATACAGGCGATTCAAAGTAGGTATGCAGTTACATTTCTTGATTTATCTCCATGAATAGAACATTCTGATATGAGCAGTTTGGCTAGATAGATAGAGATTCTTGTAATATAGTTTTAAATTGGTCGTTCCTAGTGTTGTAAATAATCACTGGAAATTTCTTAGAAACGAAAGGCTTGGGGCAAGAGTAACAAGCCACACTTCTGGCGAATTAATATGTCTTATTGCTTAATTCGTTCTTGATTTATCTAACACTATGATTGTTACAATAATTAAAATAATTTGTTGGGGGTATGAGAACTTGCAGGCTTTTTCAAAATCGATTTTCTCAAAGTGTACGTTTCCCACAAACACACCATTAACCGTTTGTTTTTCAAGTTCAATGCAGGTGTACGAGCAGTACTTGCTGCTACCTTTTCCGGAAATCTCGAAGTCGAGATCATAGAGGAACACGATTGTAATACCTCTGGACATAGTTCAATCTATAACCATATTTCGTGATTAGAAGGTACTTCTTTAGGGTGCATTTCTCGTTACAGAACACGCTGAAAATAATTTAATGTGTATTCAATTGTTATTCTTTCAGTGTCAAGACAGAACACCTACAGCAAGAAATCGTTCCGAAACTCTGGATTTGTTCTGGCTAGCCGATTTCTTCAAATATTGAGTCCTTCATATCTTCATGTAAGAAAAGTTCACTAGGAGATAATCCGGTAACTGAAGAGCATGAATGATTTAATAACTGAATAATATAATTTATTTTTGGATACCAACTGGTGTGATTATCATTGCAGAATAATCGCAGTAACCTAACAATCTCCTTATTGTACCTCTCAATTGGATTAGATTTCGAATTGTATGTAGTGGTAGTAATATGCTTAATTTTCCTTGAATCCATGTAGGCTTTCCACTCATTTGATGTAAATTGGCTTCCACAAACTGATAATAATACATTACATACAGGGTAATGTTTAAAATATTGTTTTTCAAAACGATTGATAATTTCCCTGGCAGTCGCTTTTCTTAACGGATAAATCATAACAAACTTTCACATAACGTCTACAATTGTGAGGAGATATTCAAATGTACTTGATCTTGGTAATTTTCCGATTAGATGAGTAGAGAGGAAATCGTGTGGTTGGTGAGAAACGACGTGATATTCATCTCTCCGCAACGGCCGACCTACAATCTTTGTTCGTGCACATTCTAAGCCAATCTTTCAGGTAATTTCTAATTGATATTCTCATGTACGGCCAAAAATATGCCCTTCTACAAGCTGCAAAAACCTTCTGATAACCAAAATGTCCATTTAAATCATACATTTTGTGCAATACCAAAGGTATATGCTCACGTGGCACTACAAGTTTACAAATTTCATCTGAATTGGGTTTATAAAAATTAATTTTGTTGTGAGGAAGATACTTTGAAAAGTCTTTATCAGTTGTACTATCTTCCAGGTGAGAAATTATACTATTGCATTTTTCATCTGCTCGTTGAGCTTTTAACCAAATAGAAGAAGTATCATCTTGTGAATCTTCCACAATTACTTGATTGATATATAATTTATCATCAAGTGCAGAATAAGTAGTACAAGACGGTAATCTGCTCACCGTATCAGCAATATTATTCGAAACTCCTGGGACATGATATAACGTGAAATTAAAACACTGCAGTTTGAGAGACGAGAATTAAGTGATTGTGCAGTTTTAAGCCAAGACAACGATTTATGATCTGAATATAAGTTGAAATCAGTTCCTTTAAGATATATAGCAAATTTCTCCAGAGCAAATAATATAGCTAAACATTCCAATTCGTGTGTAGTATATGTAATCTCTGCTCCTCTAAAAGCACGACTGCCGTATTGTGACACGAATTTCATCATTATCCACTTGCCAAAGTACACAACCCAATCCTTTCTGGCTTGCATCAACAGAAACACAAAACCTCAACTCAAAGTCGTGTTGACTCAATGCTGGTGCTGAAATTAGAGCATTTTTTAATAACAAGAAAGCTTCTTGACGCTGAGGTGTCCAATAAAATGGCAAATTCTTGCGTAAGAGATGATATAATGGACTAGCGATATCTGAAAATCCATGTATAAAACGATTCCTCCAATTTGCCAGTCCTAAAAATTTGCGAAGAGACTTTTTTTTTGAGGAACAGGAAACTGTAGAATAGCTGAGTCTTTATCATGATCGACCTTAATCTCGGAACCAGACACCACATGACCCAAAAACTTAATTTCCATTGCAAAAATTTGCAATTGGCAAATTTTATGGATATGTTCGTCATCTGCAATGTCTGTAGAACATAATCAAGTTGTTCAAAATGTTTCTCTATTGTTGAGCTAAATATTAAAATGTCATCCACATATATCATCAGAAATGAATGAGTCTCTGGTCCTAACACCTTATTCATTCTCTCAACAAAAACAGAAACAGCTGATTTTATACCAAATTGCAAGTAACAAAACACGTGTTGTCGTCCCCGATACGAAAAAGCTGTGTACTTATATGAGTCGGGCGTAAGTGGTATTTGAAAATATCCACAGGAGAGATCAATCGAATAAAAATATCTTGCACCCTTAAAATTTTGAAGTAGCTTGTTTATAGGTTCAACATGGGTAAGTGGTGAAATTACATGTTGGTTTAGACGACGAAAATCCACCACTGGATGCCACTCACCATTAGATTTTGGGACGATATACTGGGTTTAAATAAGGCGAAGACATCTCTTTAATTATTCCCCAGGCCTTCCATTTCTCTAGTTCCCTTTCTAACGCTGCTCTTTTGACGAACGGTACCGGATATATAGGTGCCTTGATTGGTTCCTTTGTGTCTAGTTCAATTTGATAAGGTTC
This sequence comes from Lepisma saccharinum, assembly GCF_977018435.1. Lineage (NCBI taxonomy): Eukaryota > Metazoa > Arthropoda > Insecta > Zygentoma > Lepismatidae > Lepisma > Lepisma saccharinum. The sequence goes on from NC_139249.1 coordinate 40,138,889, forward strand.
TACGAATGCAGATCGGGGTCGATCAGAAAACAACCTATGATATTCTATTATTAGATTCTCAAGCTGAGACTGCTTCTCCGTGTTGAGTGATTCACACGACCGCACCTTCGTTGTGATCTGATCTAGAGAAACGACAAGTACATTTTCTGCTTCTTTGACTATAGTAACTTCCTGCATCTGGCAGCGATCCCTATCAGTTGTGATTTTGCTAGAGTTAAATGGCTGAACCAATTCGGAACCAGTAGACGCCATCAAACTAATTTCGTTTCTCCTAAAATCGAGTACAGCTTTGTATTGCCTTAAAAATGGTATTCCGAGAATTAATTCAGCACGCAGTTGCTTCAATACAAACATACCCAAAGAAAAAACTTCCGAGTTAATTGAAATACTTATAATCTTCCGACCAGCAACAAGAAACTTCTGATGTCCTGCAAACGGCAATAACTTAAGTTGATCCACTGTATCCAGTTTGGCACTCGGAATAATTGATTTTATACTGCACCATAATTCATAACTGACTAAATTACACTGGCTTCCACTGTCGATGACACACTGTATGGTAGTACCGCAAACTGTTCCTGTGATCAAAAGTTGATCAGTAATAGGAGTAGGTATACCAGTATCATTTAAAATTCAAGTAGGATCATCTTCGTACCAATCTAATTGAAAAAATATTGAAAGTGGATAACAATGATCAACTTCAGATAAAACGGATTTACTTAATACAGCATACTGACAAGTTGTGCCTATATTATCACTACGACATGAATTAGACGGACCCTCCATTATGTTAGTGCGAGCAAACTGGTCCACGTTCACCCGCGACGTTCGTTTAATGTTGCTTCAGGGACAGAAAAAATGAACTGTTTACAAGAAGTTTCTCATGGATCGAAATATGGAGCATTTTCATTTAATGGAGTATTCGCCACTTCAGTTGCATTGCAACTGTTTCCCGTTGACAACTGAGAAGACGAATATCCGCAATTGGCATGGTTGGAATGAGTGGAAATTATTCTTAGAGAACTGGGAGTTAGGACGCAGTGTAAATTGCTGTTGTTCTTGCTCGTTTCTGGCATTGAAACCGTTGCTCATAAATATACCATTATTGTTGAAGTATCGTGAGCATTGTGGACTTCTATTTTGCCGGAAATTTTGAGTTCCTGCACCATTACGTCTGTAACGATTATATGGTCTGTTAGTTAGGTTAGGTTTCCCAAAATTATTATTTCTACTAAATATCATCGTGTTCTGGCTGGAGTTTGATTGTTGGTTTTCAGCAACAAATGGAACATCCGTACGTGGAATCTTAATTTTTTTTATTTTCATAGCTAGAAGAAACAAAATGAACACTATCATTAGGTTACGTTACGTATTGAACCTTGATTTCCATTAGGTTCATCATCGTTCACAAACGATGAACTTTTAGCAACACTTTGAACTCTCAGTTTTGCCCTTGCACTATTATTGTCGGTAAAACTTTTAGAATTATTCCCATCATGTCGGAAATTTTTTTCACGTACATTATCATGAACATTAAAACTCTTGTTTGATCTTGAATTCACTAAATCCAACCTCTTTAGTAACGCAATTACATCATCCATTTTAACTAATCTAGCAGCTAATAGTAGTGTGTTTTGTACTATTATTAGCGCACACATAGTGTACAAATGAAGAGGTTATTTGATTAAACAGCCCGATTTGGCTACACTTAAAACTATGCCAAGAAGCCCATATGCCCCAATTGCTCAAGTGTGCTATGCTGTCAATCCCAAGAATTCTGAATCCTAGTGTACAAATGAAGAATCACACAGTGTACAAATGAAGAGCTCATATGATTAAACAGCCCGATTTGGTTACACTTAAAACAATGTCAAGATGTCTATATGAATCAATCGGCCAAGTGTGCACACATTTAAATCTAAAGAATCTTGAGCCCTAGTGTACAAATGAAGAAGCCTCAACAGACAGATTTGCCCATGTGTGCAAAGGCTGAATCTGTGACATTGTTGTCTGTGAGCCTGCTAAAGATATAGTATTCTTGATATTGTTATGGCTACACTTAAAACTAAGCCAAAAATGCTCATATCCTCATGCTCTAACAACTTACAGATCTAATACAATACAGGATTACTTGGACAAAAGCAGTCTGCAAATTGAAGTTTCATGTTCTTTCTAATCTTTGATCAGTTTCATGCCCGGGCCAGTAATTACTTAGCTCAGAAAATGCATTAGTCTGTTAGACAGTTTCAATCGGGAAGATTGATGCATTTCTGAGCTAAGTAATTGCTTGCCCCGGGCAATAAATTATGCATGCCTGGGGGCTTTCATATGCTGGCACGCATGGGATATAATCTACACAGAGAAATAAGCTGAAATGGGGCATTATTGATATTTCTGTGTAATTCACTGAAAGAGCATAAAACTTCAATTAATATTTCTGTGTAATAGAGAGAAATTCTTAGTAAAAGAACATTACCCCCCTTGCATGCTGTCATGCAGGCCTGAGTCCATTTCTAAAAGGCTTTGCTCTGATAATATATACACAAGTGAGACTTTGAGAATATTCACTGCAAGTTCAAAGTCCAACTTTGACTGTATTTAGCTGATATCCAGCTCATAGCTCCTGGGCTCTGATACTCAGTAGAATGTGGGCATAGCCCCATAGCTTATATGCCTTGTAATCAAAGGCTCCTGAGATTGAGGCCTCCCTATGGAGAAGTGCTAGTCTTGCTCCCTTGTAATCAAGGGCTCCGGGTTTGAAACCTGGTAAAAATGTGTAGGCCTCCCCTGACGGCAAAGTGTTGGTATTATATGCCTTGTAATCAAAGGCTCCTGGGTTTGAGGCCTCCCCATGGAGAAGTTCTAGTCTTGCTACCTTGTAATCAGGGGCTCCTGGTTTGAAACCTGGTAAAAATGTGCAGGCCTCCCCTGATGGCAAAGTGTTGGTATTATTGCCTTGTAATCAAGAGGCTCCCGGGTTTGAGGCCTGGTAAAATGTGTAAGATTGAAATACATGTGGCAGAATAATATCCCCACACGTGAGATTTTGAGAATATTCACTGCTAGCTGATATACAGCTGAGGTTTGATACCTGGTAAAGTGTGTTATACAACAGCATAATAGAGCAAAACTATTTTATATCGGGATCACCAGAGCCTAGTTACTCTGTTGTTTGGGTATAAAAGCATCAGCTCAGCCACTAACTGCTGTTATAATTGTTTTGGCATATTTTCCATAGTTCTGTTGTTTTTTTTTGGACCAAGAAATTTTATATAAACAAACAATAAAAATGCCAAACTTGAAATATTGCAATCAATGCAATAAAAATATATCTAGTTCTAATTGGGCTAGGCACCGGCATAATTGTGATCCTAAGAAATGCAGAAAGGCTACGAAAATATGTTCAAGATGCCATAAAATATTAAGCAAAGCATATTACAATAGGCATAAGTGTACTTGTTATGTACAGTCATCAACATTGCCCTCACAGCCATCTACATCTGGTCTGAAAAGGAAGCATGAAACACCTGTTAATGCTAGAGCAGCAAAGCAGCCACGCTATGCACCACCTATCCATAGCAGTTTTAATGGCCAACTTAGGGATCACTGTTTTGAATCAGAACCAAGATGTGACATTAAGAATTTTCTGAACAGTATAAATCCTGATGTGCAGGCAATTCTAAATGCACAAAATGGCTCTTATAAGCTGTCCCTCAAATTGTTTACACAATATAAGAAATCAAATGGCACAAAATTTATACAGCCCCACATAACAGAAACTGTAGCTGTATATTCAAATGCAAATTTAGACAAAATAATAAGCAGTTTGATAGAGCAATTGAAGATTGCTCCACACAAGTTATATATTAATATTTCTGAATTCAGCCCACTACAAGGTTCTACATATCTGCTATTACCTGCCAACATTAAAAACAAAAAAGCCGTGGTTAACATAAAAAATAATGATGAGAAATGTTTTCTGTGGTGTATTTTAGCTGCTTTGTATCCAGTTTTAAGGTATCCACAAAAAATAATTTATTATAAACAATATGAACATAATTTTGATGAAGCAATGGAGGGCTTAGAATATCCAATGTCTGTTCAGAATATTGATAAATTTGAAAAAAAGGCCAGGGATATCAATGGTAAACAATTATCTATTAATGTTTTTATTTGTTCTACTGGACGTGGCAATTGCTTGATAGCACCTCTCAGAATCAGTACACTTGATGATGATTCTGCTGTTCCGCTTGATCTGATCTTAATTGAAGGGGAAGACACACACCATGACACGTCCTTTCCCATTGTACAAATATTTATTGTTAATATTTATTGTTATTAATTATCTTTTCTCTTGTGCAAATGTTTATTGTTCTTTAATAATAATTTTTGTAATTTACCTATCACTGATAATATCAGGATAGTGACTAACCTGCATATACTTATCTTGTAAGGTCTGTTACCATGGCAATTACGAGTGTCTTTTGTCTTGACTTAAGAGTTCGAGCTTCGAGTTTTTTTTAAAGAGTGGTTAAGTTAATTGTAAGAAGCTGTTATTTCTTTGACTGAAGTGGATTTTATGTACATAAGTATTTATTTTGCTAAGACGTAAAATATAATTCTTTTCTCTTAGCGAAAACTTGACTTTGATTTGTTTTGACCAACGAACGAAGAGAGATATTACCCCATACCCTGAGAGGCATCACGTGTATGCTTTCGAGTCTTTCATGTGAACTTATTATTTGTTCTTTTAGTTAAATCATGTTCTTTTGACTAAAGAACGTTTCAATATTTTGGCGCAACAACGCGGGGCCCGAAATCTGTTGTTTCGTAAGTGGTGTTCATTTTTGTGTGTTCGTGAAGAGTAATTGATTTGTGACTGTGATGGAAATTCTGTGCTAGAAAAATATGGATAAGAAGATGTTGAGAAGTGCAAGTAAATCGTCGGCTGAGGAAAATGAATCTCCAGTGCAGTCAGTTCCAGTTACAGCAGACCTGCTTTCTTCAATACGGATTATGTTGGAGGAAAGTACAAGGGCTATGGAAACTAAAATTAAGGAAAACATTAGAGAAAGTTCCAGCAATCTGGAAGCTAAGTTTCAGGAGAATGTAGCCATGTTGGAACGCAGTTTGAACTTAAAGTTAGAGGAAAGTGGTAGAAATCTGGTGGAATCAGAACGGCGCTTAGAAGAGAAGTTTTCACAGGGTTATTCGAAACTCACAGAATCTGCTTTGGAGATGGGACGGAGACTAGACAATTTGACTGTAAAAATGGAAGAAAATCAACAGAAGATAAAAGAAAGCATTCAATTAGAGATCGTTAGCTTACGTCAGACATGTGAAGCAAACTCTCTACAAGTGGAATCAAATGTGCAACAAGAAATTGCCTTGTTGAGAGAAGAGGTTGAACAATCTCAGGGTAACTTTCGTAAGGAAATCGCTGAAGAACAGAGCAGTTTCAGAAAGGAAGTGTTTGAAAATGTGAATCACCAGGTAACTGTTATCACAGACAAGTTAGAAGATACCATTAATCACAAAGTGGCAGAGAAACTTGCTGAGAATGTAAATGAAACCGAGGGATACCGAAAAGCTGACGAAGAATGGAGGAAAACAGTTGAAACTAAACAAGACAAATTTTCCTCAGATGTTGGTCATATCTGTAGTGAAATTGTTCATATTTCTGATCAGCTGAATAGGTTACAGATCCAGACGAACACTGATCATCCTAAAATCCACCGTGTTGATGAAGGTTCTGGAAGATCGACATTTTATCCCATCTGTTCAGATGAAGCTTCAAACCTACAAGGAAAAACCTCACGGAAAAAGAGGTACAAGAAGATGAACGAATCCAGCTCCTCAGACAGTGAATCAACTGCTCGCAGCAGAAGAAACAGAAGAGAGCCTGCTTCACGTATGGTACACACTGGGGTAACTCCTAGAATGGCAGACATCAATTCTATGAGAAAGTTCGACGGCAATATTATCGCTACTTCAGCTGAAATATATTTAAAGGAATTGAATACAAACCTTGAAATTCTACAGATTCCTCAACATTATAGGCTTGAAATCATTCCACGTTTGTTAACTGGAAAGGCCTATCACTGGTTTTATTCGCATAAGAATGATTTCCGCACTTACTCTGATTTCTGCAGAGAGTTCAAGAAGCGTTTTGCTTCAACAGAAGCGAAAGAGAGAGAATTGGCGTCTGTGAGGACTAGGCGGTACAATAAGCAGAATGATAACAACGTGGAGGAATATGTTTGGTCTGTGTACTCTGCCTATAGGAATCTGAGTAATCATTACACCGAGCAGGAAGTAGTTAACCTAATCATCGGACAGCTACCTTTTAGAGTAAAGCAATTGTGCTTGGCTCATGCTCCGAACACCGTGGATCTCTTAGCGGATTTTGTTAAGAGATATGAGCAAGCAGAGGAACAAGATGCTTGGCGGTCTACATGGAGACGAGAAACTAGCTCTCAACAAAACAGCAGAGATGTTCAAAGAACGTCTAGAATTCGCTTAGTTCAGCAACAAAATAGGAGTAACCCAGCTGAGAGTCCATACCCTAGAAATGGAAATAATTACCATCAACAGCGTCAGTTTAGATCACGACGAGAATATCCAGCTTTCAGAGGTAATCCTTACGATAGACCGTATCCTAACAGCGGGTTTTCTTCGCCAAGTCAACAACGTTTATCTCCACCGAGAGATAGCAATAATGCTCCCGGAACTCAAATGACGAGCAGTGGCGTGCAGACAGACATTGTTGAACCATATCCCAGCGTTGAGCAACAGCGAAGTGTGGCAGTAACGAGGAACTTCTGTTGGGACACCGGATCTAATCTGGACCAGGTGCAGGATTTCACCCCTCGCTTGACATAGAAACGTTCCTTATGTTAGGCAGTCTTGGAGGGAACTGGTGGCAAGAAGAGAGATTTTACAGTCTGCTGACAATGATATTATGCTGATATTCATAACAAATCAGAATTTACCTGTACTTTAAGGCAGATCGTTCAGCATAAAAATTCAGTGAGCTAGAACTAGAATTCAGAACTTGAATTTGTAGGCAAGCGTAACTCAGTGTTCGAAACTACTGAAAGCACCATTCTAATGGAAATCTTAATTATAAAAGATTTACAATAAGATCTGCTGTTGGTTAATCGTTTCTGCGAAAGTATAAAACTGAAATCAGTCTTATACATAGAATATTATATTTAATGGTGGACGGAGTGTCGCTTTAAAAGGAGCTAGAAGAGAATAATTCCGTAGACAAGTAAATAAGGGTCCGGAAATTTAAAGCTAGCCATTAGAAATGGATTCCTTCACCAGAAGATATGAAAAAGAAGATTGATTCCAGTAAAATTACTGAAAATGGAACGAAGAACCGCTTTAAGTTGATATCTTCACGATCAATAGAAAGGTGTCTTTGGAAAGGCCTGGCACTGGAAACGTTTTCTATGAATTTGTGGTTACGACATGTAGAACGAGAGCATATTTTAATAGGCTGCTGAATGTTTACATGATCTGGTTTTCTTATTTGTATGGAGTGTCATCGTCTATATAAAATGTATCAGAAGTCCCATGCTGTACAAAAAAATGAATCTTTATTCAAACGACCAGTTTTAACTCAGAAATTGTGAACTAAATACATGAAGAATTGTAAACTGTTTTCCAGAGATTGAAACCAAAATCTCCTAGACTGTTGAAAGTTTTCCAGTTCGTCGTCGATTTTGATTTTTCTTCGGAGGGGGCATTTGACACGTCCTTTCCCATTGTACAAATATTTATTGTTAATATTTATTGTTATTAATTATCTTTTCTCTTGTGCAAATGTTTATTGTTCTTTAATAATAATTTTTGTAATTTACCTATCACTGATAATATCAGGATAGTGACTAACCTGCATATACTTATCTTGTAAGGTCTGTTACCATGGCAATTACGAGTGTCTTTTGTCTTGACTTAAGAGTTCGGGCTTCGAGTTTTTTTAAAGAGTGGTTAAGTTAATTGTAAGAAGCTGTTATTTCTTTGACTGAAGTGGATTTTATGCACATAAGTATTTATTTTGCTAAGACGTAAAATATAATTCTTTTCTCTTAGCGAAAACTTGACTTTGATTTGTTTTGACCAACGAACGAAGAGAGATATTACCCCATACCCTGAGAGGCATCACGTGTATGCTTTCTAGTCTTTCATGTGAACTTATTATTTGTTCTTTTAGTTAAATCATGTTCTTTTGACTAAAGAACGTTTCAACCATTACACTCTGATACACAGTCTTGAAGCTTTAGTCAGAAAACAACAAGGCAAATCCAATACAATATTCAAGTTGTGTAGAAGATGTTTGACTGTATTTGATGGTAGAAAAATGGTGAATGGTGTTTGTAAAAAGAATGCAGAAATTGCTAAAAACAAGTTAATTGAACATTTAAAATACTGTGGCAACCATAAACCTGTTCATATGCTTATGCCTAACCCAAATGAAAATGCCAAATTCAAAAAATTTGAAGCCTTGTTGGAACACCCAGCATATATAGTCTGTGATTTTGAATCAAACCTCAAACCCCTTGCATTCTGCAGCCCAGATCCTGAGGAATCTTCAATTACATCATACCAGTTACATGAACCTTCTAGTTCTTATTATGTTGTTGTACAGGATGGTGTTGTTAGTAAAGAATATTTATACATGGGAGCAGATGCCATCAAAGAATTTGCACATAGAATAGAAAATGAGTGCCATGACATAGCATCTAATGTCTTTTTAAAATCAAAACCCATGTTGCCTTTAACAAAGGATCAGATTGAAGATTTCAACAATGCAGAAAAATGCCCGGTATGTGATTCTGAATTTACAGATACAAATATCAAGGTTCATCACCATTCTCATACAGATGGTAAATTCTTAATGCCCCTGTGTAATAGCTGTAATATTAAGATCCAGAGACCAAAATTTGTCCCTATATTTTGCCATGGTGCATCTAATTATGATTTTCATCATTTGATCAAATATGAGGGGTTTGACAAGCAGAATTTAAATATTTTAGCAGAAAATAATGAGAAATATATTGCTATTAGCAAGATAATTAAAGTTAATGGTGTTCCCATTCACTTAAGTTTTCTTGATTCCTACAGAATTCTGTCCGCTAGCCTGGCTATACTGGCCAGTCAATTATCTGATGATCAATTCAAAATCACATGTGCTATGTTTCCAAATCAGGACCTGAAATTAATTAGGCGGAAGGGTGTATACCCATATGATTATGTTACAGGTTTTTCTAAATTTGATGAGTGTTCTCTGCCACCACAACAAGAGTTCTACAGCAAACTCAGAGCATCTGGAATTACTGATGATGATTATCACCATGCCCAGTTGATGTGGAACAATTTAAAACGTCAGACATTTGGTGATTATCACAAGGCATATTTAAAACTTGATGTGACTCTCTTAGCTGATATACTTCAGGCATTTAGAAAATCTTCCATGGAAAATTATAAACTGGATCCAATGTATTTCTACAGTGCTCCAGGCCTAGCATGGTCTGCAATGTTTTTAAACACTAAAATGCAATTGGATCTGATCCAAGATCAATATATGTATCTGTTTATGGAGCAATGTATAAGAGGAGACATGGTGCAATGTTCTCAGAGATATGCCAGAGCAAATAACAAGTATATTCTCAATTATGATCCAGCACTGCCATCAAATTATATACTGTATGTAGATGCCAACAGCCTGTATGGTTATGCTATGATGGATCAACTGCCATATGCAGGGCTTGAGTGGGTTGAAGATTTCAATATTGAAGATCTTAAGGATTTTGATGACAGTAACTATGGCCTGTTCTTAGAGGTTGATCTGACAATTCCTGATAATTTACACAACAAATTTTCTGATCTGCCCCCAATTCCTGAGGTTAAGTGCTCACCTGGCTCTAAACAGAAGAAGCTAATGATTACTCTAGAGCCAAAACAGGATTATGTCATATATTACAAAAACCTCCAGTTCCTGATGCATCATGGTGTTCAAGTGACCAAAGTTGGCAAAGTTTTGAGGTTCAGGCACTCAAGATGGTTGAAGCCATATATTGGTACAAACACAGAGCTTCGAACATCTGCAATGAGCCAATTTGATAAGACCTTGTTCAAATTGATGGTAAATTCAGTGTATGGCAAAACCATAGAAAATGTCAGAAAACAAACTGATGTTAAATTAATTACTTACCCCAGCCTGAGCAAAAAATTGATTGCAAAGCCTAATTTCAATTATAGAAGAATTTATGATGAAAATATGGCACTCTTCAACATGAAAAAAACAAAGATTAAGTTTGATAAGCCTATTTATGTAGGGGCTGTGATATTGGAATTGGCCAAATTACACATGTTAAAATTGTATTATGATGTGCTGAAACCTTTTTATAATGATCGTGTAAAACTGATGTACATGTACACAGGTAGCTTTATTCATGATATTCAGACAGAAGATGTTTATCAAGATATGTCACAGCCTGCATTGCATGAATATTTTGATACCAGTGAACATTCAAAGATTCAACTCCACAACAAAAAGGTGCCTGGCAAGTTAAAAGATGAGACACTTGGTGATGTTATTGTGGCATTTCCTGGGTTAAGGGCCAAGATGTACAGTTTTGAAGCATGTGGTGGTGCTGTTGTAAAAAAGGCCAAGGGCATTGGCAGAGTAACTGTGGACATAGAGCTCCAATTTAAAGATTACAAAAATTGTCTTAAATCATGTAGCACAATCAGAACATCAGAATGCAGAATTCAGAGTGAGGATCACTTGTTGACTACAAATATTGTAAGAAAAGTGGCTCTGGACCCACATGATGATAAGAGATGCATTTTATCATGTGGCATACATACTCTACCATGTGGTCATTGTGATTTGAAAAATGGCAAACAATGCCCAATTACAGAGCATGATTTGAAATAAATAAACATGCCTATGAACTTATTTGGGTTCAAAAAACAGGCTATTATGGACCTCCAACACCAGCACCCTCTTCTGATATGATATCTAAACTAAGTGCTTTGTTAATTATTCATCTGAACAGCATACTTACAGATGTTGATGATGAAACAGGTAAAACATTGTACATATTTAACAATAATTTAAATTATTACCAATTACCTGTAGGTGGTCAATTACAATTTATTACAACTCCCGAGGGTAATGTCAAGATTTCAATAGGGAGAAATACTTATAGAATTAAGCACTCAAACATGATTTCTGGCACTGTATATACTGTTTCTGCTGGTGACTGCTTATATATTGAGGTCCCGGGATGCTATGACAAGCTTATACCTTTTTTATAGAATTAAGAATTAGATATTCAATAATAAATAACCACTAAAACAAAAATGCCTAATGATATATTTTGCCATACAAGGCATGAAGATCACAGTGATGAGATTCTGATGCTTGATGTCAGAGTCAAAAAATTAAGAAGTGATTTACAAGCTTTACAGACCACACTCAATGCCAGTCTTCAACTAGAAATTACAAATTTACAATCACAATGAATGGACCCTCTTCTTAAAATTGACTCAGAACTCAAATTGCTGCTTCAAAAATATACTGACTTGGCAACATTGGATAATTTTCAAAGTTTAGAGGAGGCTGTAGCAGCTCTTCAAGCCAAATTTAAGACCCAGGCCACCAACTCTGAGCAATTGAAACATCAATTGGAAGAACAGATTAATAATGTCCAGACACAGCTCCAAACAATTGTCAAAAGCATAAAATCACAAGAAGATTTTGATCTAGTGATTTCCACTCTAAAAGAACAGATTCAATCACTACAGATACCAAATCTGGACCCCTTGAACAATGCCATAGCCGAGGTTAAAGAAAAAATTGAGACACTTGAAAATTTTATGAACAACTTGCCATCTTCTGATGCTCTGAGTGCTATAACTCGGAGTGTTGCCAACATGAAGCTGCAACTTGAAACATATGAAGATTTTGGAAAAATTCAGAGTACCATAACCCATCTTGAAGGTACCATAGCAGCAGTGCAAAGTGATCTGACAAATGTACAAGAATCTCTAGAATCCCGCTTGCCTGGTATTGTAGACACCCTTGTCAGTGTCCAGCAACAGATCACAAAACTTGAAAACCTCAACACTGAATCTAAGCTATCTCATTTTCATCATTTGATCGATGATATCCAAACAAAACTTGAAATTTTACAACAATCAACACCTACTCAGGCAGACATAACCCTGCTCCAAGATGCTATGCGAAGTGTGGCTGATGCTTCTGAATTAAATAATGTGAAATTGGCACTTGAATCTTTGCAGAATACTGTATCAAATCTGCCAACATCACAGGAACTTAAAAATATTAAGAGAGCTGTGAATCGCATATTGAAATCAGAAGATATCAACAATATCCAGACAGAGATCAAACAACTTACTCAGACAGTGACCACTCTACCAACTAATCAACATATTACTGAACTGCATGCCCTGTTTGAGGATATCAGAAGACAGGTCCATGATCTTACTGCTCAAAATTCAAAATTGGCAGTTGTTGAAAATTTACAGCAAATTGTAGCTAATATCAAGCAACAGCTAGGAAGCATGGAATCCAACCAAGCAAATGCACTGTCTGTTTTTGCCACCCAGCTTCAAGAGATTGTGCAACAATATAAAAACTTTTTGTGGACATAAAGATCAAGCCAGGCCATGATGATGTTGTTAGGACTATCAATGAGCACCTTGAATCTGTAACAAGTAGAATGCTTACAGCAGAAAAAGAAATAACTGGCCTAATCGAGAATCCTAAGCATACAGTAATTCTCGAATTGTACAGTATCCCCAACAAAGAATATGATTCACCATTTACACCAGGTGGCAAAATATATATGCTGTCCCCTGCACAATTTTATTACCAGTTTTTTGTTGGGGGCACACTTAGACCAATCAAGATCAAATATTGGCTACAAGCACAGGCACACCACTACCCTACCTTGTCAATAACAAATGCTGACAACAAACCAAAAATCACCAGTGTAGAGTTAGAGGATTTTACAGACCCCAATACATTAGAGACATCTTATGCTGAAGATGATGGTTCTCTTGAATTTAAAATACAAATAGGAGACAAATTATATTTAGAAAATCCTGTAGTATCAGCTGCTGAACATCCCATAGTTGCAATATTCTTGTTTACATACTATGTCTAGACAAATTATTGTTGATGAATTACACAGACAAGCCAGACATAATTATAAGCGACTGCCAGTGGTTACAAAAGGCATAGATGATTTATGGCAGTGTGACTTGGTTGAGATGGCAAGTGGACAGCTGAAAAACTTAGACAAGATCAACAAGGGCTACAAGTATTTACTCACTGTCATAGATACATTTTCAAAATTTGCCTGGGCTGTGCCACTCAAATCCAAGACTGGAAAATGTGTTACAGAAGCCTTCAGGACAATCATCAATCAGAGTGGAAGATCACGGCACTATTTGCAAACAGATAATGGCAAAGAATTCTATAATTATGTGTTCCAACAATTTATTAAAAGCCAGTCAATACAACATTACTCGAGTTACAGTGATCTCAAGGCCTCTATTGTTGAAAGATTCAACAAAACCCTAAAAAATCATATGTATAAACAATTTACACTTCAAGGTAATTATAAATGGCTCAGTATCCCACCAGAACTTTTAGATCGATATAACAACTCGGTCCATTCCACAATCAACATGAAACCCTCTGAGGTAACTTCATCTGATGAGCAAAAATTGATCAGCACTGTTTATTATCCTAGATACCAGCCAACAGCAAGAAAAGCCAAATACAAGGTAGGTGATCAAGTAAGAATCAGCAAATATAAGCACTTATTCAAAAGAGGCTTTACAAGAAACTGGAGCACTGAATTATTTACAGTGGTTCAAGTTAAACATGGGACCCTTAACACATATATAATAAAAGACCACCGAGGAGAAATTCTCAAAGGCCGGTTCTATGAAGAAGAACTCAACAAAACTAAACACCCTGACACATATCTCATACAAAAAATCATCCGCAGAAAAGGCAACAAGTTATTTGTCAAATGGCCAGGACTTCCAGAACACAGCTGGATCGATGCAGACAAAGTGATAATATGAGCACCTGGGATGTTATAAAAAGGCTGCCAGAACCTGAACAGCAGATTAAGAGAAATGGCAAGTTGCTGCCTGATAATATTAGATGTCTTATTGTTGGGCCATCAGCTTGTGGTAAAACTACACTAATGATTGATAATTTTTTATTGGCACCCAACTGGTTAGACTGGAAAAACAGGCACTTGTATGTCTTCTCTAAGAGCTTGGAACAATTAAAATATCAGCAGCTGATGAAGCTATATGATGGACTGGATATTGCCACTTTTGAATCAGATGTTAAGCCACTTCATGAATGTCTCGATAATTCTGTTGTTGTGTTTGATGACATTATACTGGATAATCAAAACAAGGTTAGAAATTTCTTTACACAGGGCCGACACAAAAACATAGATTGCTTCTACCTGGCACAGACTTTTTCTAAAATACCGTAGCAACTGATCCGAGACAACAGCTTTTTTATATGTGTGTTTCATCAAGATCATACCAACCTCAAACACATACATGATGAATATGTAGGTGGGGACTTGAGCTACAATGATTTTTCCAAGTTTTGCAGTAGGTGCTGGAACCAGGACAGTTATGGGTTTGTCACAATTGATATGACAAGAAAACCCAATAGTGGCAAATACAGAAATAAAATCAACAATTTTCTAGACATTGAAACATATATAAATAACCATGAAAAGGCCAATAATTGATGATCTTAAATTAAGAGATTATCTTGTAAAAAGATTTGAGGGGTGGAAATCACAGAACCGAGGAATTTATGAACAACACAAACAAACAGAACAGCCTATTATTGATGCTATTAGTGAATTAGGTAAAAATATCAAAACTGTTACAGAGCAAAATCAAAATTTGATCACAGAGCTTGTACCTGTAGCTGCAAGGAACATATTAGATTATCCAATCACCCCACTTTCCAGTATTCATACACCTAGTCCTATTGCTCCTAGAAGAATTGAAGCTACTCAGGATCCTATTGAATTGGGTCTTCTTGTTCAAAAATATTTAAGCACACCTAAAGACAACAAAGATGAGGTCTTTGGCTTATATGCTGACACAGAGCGTGATGGTAGCATCATACATAGAATTGGCAATTTCAGAGTAACATTTATGGGAGATGATCTGATTGTATATTCAGAATCTCATCTTGGAGAAAGAGGTGGTTTTGTTAAGTACCCTGGCACACCTGGATTGTGGGAACTGATGACTAGGAAGAGACCTGGCAGCTATACAGATCAAGATTATGAGCACTACAAAGAAATATTAATAAAATCAGATGCTCTATACCAGAACAATGATCCCACACAAAAAAGAGTCAAGTCTAGCAGTGGAGCAAAATACAACAACTTAATCAAGCCCATATGGTCTTAGATCAAGACAGGTAGTGGAATCAAACAATACAACACCCTGCCTAAAGAATTTGTCTGGGTTGATGATGTCAGGAAACTTGTAGATAGGTTGCTGGTGATAGCTGGGGAGGAAAATGCTGGCAGCCACAATTTTTACAATGAAAAGGTTGGAATTATGGACATGATAAGCACCTAATTGTCTAATTTTATACTGAATGACACTAAGGGGATTGGATATCTTATAAAAATTATTAATACTCTACCACCTAAATTTTGGAATATCTCTGAGGGTCGGGGGCTGGTTAATGACATCATAAACAAGCTGCCATTTGAACTACACATTCCAGGCTATCAGTATTGTGGTCCCGGTACAAAATTGGACCATAGATTAAACAGAGGTGAGCCTGGTGTTAATCCCCTAGATGCTGCTTGTAGAGACCATGACATAGCATACAACACACATTCTGATCTTGATAGGCGACATGTTGCAGACAAGAAATTAGAAGAAGGTGCATTTGGTAGATTTGTAAGCAAAGATGCTTCTTTAAGTGAAAGAATAGCAGCATTGGGGACCACCATAGCTATGAACACCAAACAAAAACTGGGGTGGGGGTTGTGATAAATTAAATAAATTTAAGCCACTTAATTAAGCTATGTAATCCCAGAATATGTATATAATAAACCTAGGATGAAGGCCAAGGGTGTTATGTATCAGATACCTTATGCAGGTCTTAAATCTCTTAAAAGTATTGATAGTCTTTTAACCAAAAAGCAGCGCAAGAAAAAAATTCTTGTATTGCCAAGGGCCATGGTATGAAATTATTACTTAGTACACCTCAATTAAAAAAATTACAGCAATCTAGAAAAAAATTGCATACAGGTGGCTTCATATTTACTATCCCGGCCATCTTAGCAGCACGTGGGGCTGTGGGGAGCTTAGCTGGGGGATCAGCTGCTATAGCAAAAACAGTAATAGATGCCAAGAAGAATAAGGCAGAATTAGATGAATTGAAGCGCCATAACCTGGCCATGGAAAAACAAGGCAAAGGTGTTAAGAGAGCCATGAATAAGTTTAAAAAAGACAAGAGCCGCTTACAAACCAAGATATTGAAGCTTTAATCAAGCCACTGGGCATCAAAAATTTTAGAGGTGTGTACATGTCTGATTCTTTACCAGAACAATAACTCAACAAAGAGTGTGGCATAGTTAATTTGGATAAGTACAAAAATCAGGGCACTCACTGGATCTGTTATCTTAAATATTTAAAGATGAGGCATTTGTGTTTGATTCATTTGGAGGTGTTCCACCTGAAAATTTAGTAAAATATCTAAAATCAACTAATCTTTATTACAATAATGCCCGTGTTCAAAATTTCAAAGATGTTAATTGTGGACATCTGTGTTTATCTGTTCTTAGATAACTGTCTCAAATAAATAAACCATCAATTGAAGATTTTCAAAAGGCCCTGTGGTATCTGAAACATCATGGGGGTATTCCATCTCACCAGCCAAAATTCAATATTGAAACAGATTACATGATGATATAGTGTATCCCAAAACAATAGCTCTCAGAGCATTTTATGGCATGTACTTGATCCCTAATATTACACACCACAACAACAAAATTGCAGTTGGTGATCAAAAAATTGTTATCACTCCAGGGCAATATAATCTGTCTACTTTAAATGCTCAGTTACCCAGAGGTATAGTTTTAACTCAAAATTCTGTCACTCACAGAGTGGTTATTGTGTCTGCTACAGAAACAGTGGATCTGGGTACTATAAAAGAGCTGTTAGGCTTTGAGAACAACACAAAACTTGATCCAGCCATTAAACACACTGCTATTAATATACCTAAATTCTTAGCCATAGAGGCTCTAAATATTCACTGTAATGTGGCCGAGGGTATGATCACCAAATCAAATGGCATAGGCACTCACAAACAAAGTGGCATCATTGCAACATTTAAACCTAATTCTGAATTTATGGAGCCCATCATCTACACTCCATCCCCAACATTATATTTTCCTGTGTGCCATAATAGAATAGATAATATTGAATTGATGGTTACTAATGAAAAAGAAGAATTAGTTGATTTTGCTGGAGCCACAACAACTGCAATCATAGAGATTAATATTTAAATAAAAATACATACAAATAAAATGGAAAATATTGAGAGTTATGAGCTACAATCATTCCCCCCAAACAGGAGGACATTTGCAAATTTAAATCAACCCAACACAGAGATTGAGGTTGATCTTGATGTAGGGGATGGCTTTATACACCCCCACAGAGCAGATCTATACATCAAATTTGATGTTGTAAAGCTCGATGGAACAGATTATCCGGCAAATTCAAATATAAGATTGGTAGATAATTTTGTGCCACATCTGTTCTCTGAAATTGAGATCAGAAAGCATGGTGTTGTTATAAACAGAGTGGATTATCCCGGCATTACCTCCACAGCTTTGGCCACACTAAAATTATCCAATACCGAGGCTTCTTACTACAAAATAGGTGGATTTGAGGCTGGTGATAAAATATTATCTAAGAGCCACACAGTGCTGTTTCCAATGCGCCTGTTGCCAGGATTCTTCTCAGATTACAAAGATATTATGTGGAAGGGTGGTTTAAGAATTACATTTAGAAGAGCTGCCAATGATAATAATGCTTTGATGAGGTACAGTACATTAAACTCTACAGGGGAAGCTCTGCCCAATACCCTACGTGATGAAGGCAAATGCATTATTCAGACTATGGAGCTAAGAATTCCAGTTGTTGAATATGAAGCCAGTTATGCTCTTAAATACAAAGCAGATATCCTAAAAAATCCACAGGTGCCTTTACAATTTTATACATATCAATGTGTGCAGAAGCCTGCCACTGGTAGCTATTATGAATTTGATGCTACAAATTCATTCTCCAGTATACAATATGACATGCCAGATTTTGTGGTGGTACTGTTTCAGACTGGAAGACACAATAATCAGGAAAAAATTCAAGTAAATTTGATAACTGCAACATCAAGAACATATATCTTAAAAATGGCAGAAATGAGGTATTTACTGGAGAAAATTATAATTTAAACATGTCCAAGGATGATTTCCTCAAATTATATGAAGCATTTACAGCATACAAAAGGGTAACTACTGGCAATACTGACATGTATTACACACCAGATGAATTCAAAGCACAGAGACCCATGTTTGTCATCAACACCTCAAAAAGGAAACAAGTTGTGGTTAATGACAGGACAAACATTAAAATTATCTGTGAATTCCACGATACACTCCCTGATGACACTATATGTAGTGTTATTCTTATAGGTGAAAAATCATATGTTTATGATGTAAGAAATGAGAGAGTCACAGAGCAATTCTAGAAAGCCTCTGCAAAATGCATTGTCTTAGTACTAGATATGCAAGTTGAGGCTGGTGTCCAATTAAAATATTGAGCATATTCCAGGTAACAAGTATTTAAGCATATATTACATTATACTACTGTGTAAGCAAAAGCTCTTATGAGCATTTTTGGCTTAGTTTTAAGTGTAGCCATAACAATATCAAGAATACTATATCTTTAGCAGGCTCACAGACAACAATCTCACAGATTCAGCCTTTGCACACATGGGCAAATCTGTCTGTTGAGGCTTCTTCATTTGTACACTAGGGCTCAAGATTCTTTAGATTTAAATGTGTGCACACTTGGCCGATTGATTCATATAGACATCTTGACATTGTTTTAAGTGTAGCCAAATCGGGCTGTTTAATCATATGAGCTCTTCATTTGTACACTGTGTGATTCTTCATTTGTACACTAGGATTCAGAATTCTTGGGATTGACAGCATAGCACACTTGAGCAATTGGGGCAAATGGGCATCTTGGCATAGTTTTAAGTGTAGCCAAATCGGGCTGTTTGATCAAATAACCTCTTTATTTGTACACTATGTGTGCGCTAATAATAGTACAAAACACACTACTGCTAATATTGTTTGTGCAATAGATGTCGGCAACTGATTGATTAAAATATCGATAACTTGTGCATCATTCGGACGATCAAATAAATTATAATATGCTGAATGCGTACGAATAGCAAAAACTTCCATACTACTCGTCGATTTAGGATCATATTTAAGACTTCTAAGTACAGATAATTGAGACTGAGTTAATGAATAAGACGTGTAGTGATTCAGAAATTCGTCAACAAACTGTTTGTACGATGTAAACGAATCGACATGAGTATTATACCAACCTTCTGCATGTCCTTGAAAACAATTAGTAATACATTCAAGCCTTTGCATGTCAGGAACTTGCAGTAAGTCTAAGTAGGACGTTAAGGTTTTAATAAACTTGCGTGGGCTTGATTTTTCAGGATCTCCAGAATATTTAGGAAGAACAGTAAGCTCATTCAATCTTACCAACCGTCGAGGTTCTTGAGTAAGCGAACGCATACAACTGTCAGGATAATCACATCGATGATTCTGCGGATTTGCTGACTTTTGGTTTACTTGCATCTTTCTTTCCTGACCAGAAGCATCAGAATATAAAGAACGGGTTGATTGACATAACTTGTTAGTATTACTAGCTCTCATGCGATTATTTCAAGAACATTTGTGTCTTTGTGAAGAAATGCGATTGTGTTCATCATCAGAAACATCACACGCTGAAGAATCAGATGATTTAGGAGAGATTAGGTTCCGTGCAGGAATACCAGGTTGACAGTAACTATTCACATGAGAACTGTAAATTTGTACAGGATTACTTGATTCAACATTAGTCGAGATATTAGATGTTAACTTAGTAATATTTTCCTCACATGCTTCCACGCGCTTAGTTATTTCGTCCTTGCTCACAACGGCTTCAAGTCTTTGTACTTGCTGAGACAACCCTGAAACATTGTTCTGCCATTCTGTAATCTGATCATTCAATCCAGCAAGTTTATCAGAATTCTCTGTACAAGTACTGTTGACTTCCTCGATTTTCTCTGTTAGTCCTTGCACTTCTCTTTCCATTTCCTGATGTCATAAACGTGTTGCTAATTAGCAGGACTTGGAAACTTCAGCTAATTCCTTTCGTAACGATGTACTCAATTCGTGGAAGTCAAGCTTGAGTAGTTGCTGTGAATTTTGAATTTCCTGTTGAGATTCCCTGATTTTTGTAAACTCAAGCTGATGAGACTCTTGAATTTGCCTCATTTTTGTAAACTCAAGCTGTTGAGACTCTTGAGTTTGCCTCATTTTTGTAAACTCAAGCTGTTAAGACTCTTGAGTTTGCCTCATAGAATCTTGAGTTTCCCTAATTTTTGTAAACTCAAGCTTTTGAGTTTCCCTAATTTTTGTAAATTCCACCTGTTGTGACTCGCTGATTTTCCTTAACTCTGCAAGTAGATCAAACATTTGAAAAGGAACATTACTTTGCCCCATTGACGTCTCTGCCAACACAGAAGGACGAATGTCAATTTTTTATGGATAATTCTTTTTGACACACTAAGCAGAATGCTTTGTAAATGTCATTATTTCGCGATTTTTTAATATAGAGATACGTGTCTTCAAAGGCCTGGTTATATTTACACTTTCCTCGCGACATTGTCATCTTAGTAGGTGAACCATAAATAAAGTTAGGGCACACAAACAAGAGCCACTAGTAACAGACACAGACTTGAATGTCACTACTTCACAACAGCCACTTTCAAACTGATTCCTAAACACTAGACTAAATAAAATTTAACATTCCGGCGCGCTTTGTCGAAAAGCTGATTTTTGATGTCGATGGCATTCTTGCAACGGAGGGGAGAGGTTGGGGCAGAGAGCAACGATGCCAGATCTTCCAGATTTTCTCACTCCGGGCGTCTTACGAACAGATTACACAGAGCAACTGCTTTGATTCTCGTCTGCTGGGCGAGAGAGGTCTCAACACAGGGTGCGGCGTTGCAACCACTTGCAATGCGTTTTCCGTTCTGAGGATCTTAACGTATATTTACGCGTAAAATAATCAATGAAAATAAATAGCAAGGAAAATAGTATATTTGGGGATTCTTGCTAATTGAAAAGATTATATATTGAACCTCTAAAAGAGTAGCTATAATACTCTTAACAAGAGTATGTCTGGTCACCCTACATTTGTTACCTGTGTTAAATACTACGTAATACTAATACTCGTATGATTTTCGTACAGTAAGAATCTCTGGCTCACCTACCTTATTTTTAAAATCGCACCATTCAAATTTAATTCCGCACCCCCTCAGCACCCCTAGATGATTGATCCTGGAATGAACACAAAGGAATATCTTGCCCACGCCGAATTCAAAATATTAGCGCAGAGTCATGTATTTTTCTGTTTGTTTCCCATCCCTTTCTGCCACTTTAGGATAATTGGGACAGGAAAATGATATGATGAAAAAAATAAGATGTAATTATTTTTTCCGTGTTGTCGATATAATATATATATATATATATATATATATATATATATATATATATATATATATATTGAGTTTCGAAATTAACAAGGATACAATTTCAGTTTGTGAACCGAAAATTAGAATTGAGGATCAGATAAAGAGGAAGGTCCTGAGTGCTTGTAAGTGGGAAAAGGTGAATGTTTTCATATCGTGGCCTCATGACGTCATAAGTAATAAACTACCGAAGCTCCCGCCAGATGTCATTACTGAGCTTCACGGTCCTCTGAGTTCTTAGCCGTGGTCTTTACGATTACGATTCCTTTCGACGTGGCACAATAAAGACGCAGACAATGGGTTATATCCAGCCCTTGAAACTACAACAATATGGCATTGTTTGCCGATGCGGTAGGTGTAAAAACCGGTAGAATTGTTCCATCTGAATGCTTACTGAACTACTTTTACAGGATATAAGTAATGTGGAAAATAAATTTGTTGTTCTCCTAGGGGTGTAAGTCGTGAACTTGTCGGAAGGCCCAACTATACCCTGGACGGCGTTTTGCAGACTAACGATGCTCTGGCGTCTGAACTCAAAGCCAGTGTTCTCTTTTGTGGGGCTAGTGTCGCGACCTGTGCACGAGTGTTTGTGATTGTTCGTTCATGACTGAATGAATGATTGAATTCTTGTTGTAAATCCACTTTATGCACAGGTAGGCTAATCGAGACTGGCCTTACAGTTTAAAGTGTTATGTACTATAGGAGTAAATTGTAATGTAATATGTTACACACTATTGAACTAATGTTCTTTTTTTACCTGCTTATGTCTCTGTAATATGTATTATACTATATATTATCGGGACGACAAAAGAAAATAAATTACGGACTGACATATAATCATTTCGTTTTTCAAATACGAAAACAAGCCTTGCCAGTTAGTGGTTATGAAACATCCAAATCTAATAACACCAACATAAAATCAAATTCAGCCGAATCAAGGGGGCGGGGATTTCATGAAATATTAACGTAATCATTTACCATAATTTATATCTTCCGAAATCAAATATGATCATTTGTTACGTGGAATCATTTCTTAGGCAGCACAAGAACATCATGGCGTACCCTGAATGTTGTATGAGTGTGATATGAGCGTAAAGGACCCTGGAGTGCCTACTTTTCTACCAGTTCTTGTATAACCAGATTCTAAAGGTAAACACTAGGATACTTTAGTTCTGTAGAGTATCCGGCGGGGGGCAAGGGGTACTTGCCCGCTTTCCACCGAAAAATAAGTGGTTCAAATTTAGTTTCTCGCATCTACTCTTTTACGTGGAAAGTAAATTAAATATTACTTCCTTTTCTAATAATTCAAAGTAAAGCTTTATTCTCCCTGGAAAAAGTGCTTTTTCTTATCTTCCTCCCATGCAAAAAGTGTTGTTTCTTTCTCTGGAGACGCCCTCCGTGACGGAGTGGATAGCACACAGCACTACGATGCGAGAGATCCCGTGTTCGAATCCAAGACTTGACCGGGTGTCCCTTCATCAATTTCATCATATCATCATCCATCTTCATCTTCGCGATTAGCCAAAAGTGGCAGAAAATGAAAGTAAAAAAAACTAAATCAATCAATTAATGAATATTTTCTTTTCTGGAGAGAAACGTGTACTTTCAGAAATCTTAATCTTCTGGCTTATTCAGTCCAGTTTATGTATGTAGGCATTTTATATCGTGCATTGAATTTACATCATCTGCAGAACAAGTCATTCTCCGGTAAGTAATTAATACTGGGGAAAGCCCAGGCACATGGCGTTAATGAAGTAAGGGGTTATGCTTTAACGTCCTGCACAAATAACTCGCAATGCACTAAATCATGGTTGTGGTACTTTGGATATCAATTGACAGACCCTGTCTCGGGAATCTGTGGGGCAAGGTCGTGCATAACGGTTCAGAAGGGGAGTGGGCGTAGAAAAACAGCTCGATTTGCAGCAAACGGCTGGCAGCTGCAGCCGCGTTTTCCCCTCCATGCACTCGCTTATCCTCTCACGGGTTCATTGGTCGAGCCCTCTGGAATCCTACTTGTGCAGAGGACTTGTTTTCTTTCGCTTGCTCCAGAGTTTACCGGGTCAGAGTATAAACATGTATATTGTTTTTTTTAGAAAGGATTGTTTCTGATCTCAATTTATGCATGTTTAGTGCATCAAACGAAAAAGCGGTCGATATGATTACATTTTATGCATTTGTCCATATACTTTGGCAGTTTATGAACATTGATATGTTACTACAGTGAACATATTTGTGTAAATAACATTTTAGGTTTTGTGCTCTCCTTCAAATATAAACATATGACTACAGACAGACATATTATATGATACCAACGCAAGGAGATATGAAACTGTTCACGATTTAAGCCGCCATGCATTTTTCTTCAAAATGAATACATTTTCAGTTCTGAAATCTTACACATTTACCACCTGTTCTGTGAAACCAATATGCGAATGTAGCCTTCAGAGTTGCTGAAGCTAATATATTTTTAAGGTTCTTCTTTTATTCTAAATCTCTAATTCATATTTACTGCGACTGGATTACATACATAATCCATTATTAAAATTTTCTCATGTGTGGCCATCTAGTGTACGATAGATGCTTCAGGTGATTTCACGGTTTGTTAATTCCTGAAGATCTGATGAAATGGAAGAATGAACGAAAGAAAAAAAAAAAGTAATATCAAGCTCACGCCGAACCACAGGCGTAGTTATGTAGGGGCTAGAAGGGCTATGCCCCCCAGATGGATGCAGCACATGCACCAAATAATTAAGGAAAGAGAAAGTGTACAAAAAATTAGAAAATTTATCACGAAACTTTCTTTTAATGTGACAGTCTCACTTAAGTCAAGAAGTTCAAATTATGTTTTGATGCAGGCAGTGTACAACATGAAGTAGACGCAGGGTGCGATTTATTCTCTATACAAATTGAAGTCCATGTGAATTTTATGGATCATGTGTACGGACAAGATTTCAAAGAAAATATATCATCGTTATTTCTATTAATATTCCACCTTGGAGCGCATGGCAAACAATAATGTTGTTGCTTTTAAGCGATAGCGGCTTGTCATACAGCTTTAACATAGATGGAGTTTTTCAACAATGACTTTCTACAATTGTACAGTTGAGTCTCTCTGAACATGAAAGGGAGCCGTCATTGTTGAGACATGACCTTGTAATGAAGAGCTCTCTCGTTCAAAACCTGGTGGAGGCACATTGCACAGTGGCTCGGATCCCAACCCCGATTAGCTTCTATGTGCAAAAAGTAGACATAAAAAATAATAACAATTCGTTGTAGAGACTTATAACAGTTTTGACAGGGAAAATGCATCAGAACAAAATGTGAAGTTAGTTCGTGTGGGTCTCTATTGCGTACCGGTACAGGTCATTTAAAAATATACACCTCAATGTCATGTGAATGCAAATGTGTCGCGACTAATAAATTTGAGAAAGATCAGTGGCGTAAATAAAACCACCAGTGCTGTCGGACGCACGAGTTTCTGGGGCGCAGTAAGGATGATACATTAAGAATGACCGAAAATTCACAAAAGTTTTCCTTTCGGCGTTAAAATACATTTTCAACCAAATATATTATATTTTTACCCCCCTACAACTGCAAACAGAAAATGTTTATCACTAGAAAAGTAGAAAGTAGAAAGCTTAGAAGGAAACCTTCATTAGCTGAATAGTTCAAGTCATCGAAGAGTAGTCGACAGGCAAGAAAATGCTCTCGCTACCCTGACTTTCAACCTTGCAACGAGATTTGCTAATAATTTGACATTTAGGCAAAGAAACAAAATTCGATTTTACCACTCTCTTTTTCAATACCTTGATTTACTACCGTCTTTCGTATCGTTGGTTCACTTCCCGTTGGTCTACTTGACGCTATCCTCGCTATCATGTGGTTGGTAGTTTTGTTTTCTCGTTTTTCACAAAAATTGTGTTCCTTACATTGCCGTGCACTGCTTCACCGCAAAACAATGACGTCACCGATGCGATGTTGAGTTGCCAGCATGCAGGCGGCAAACCTGACTTTTTTGAACGGCTGTAGCGCCGAAATGACGCACCAAAAGAAAAGAATGTTACTGAGAGAAGTTGTCTGTTTTGATGTCCTCAATACATTTCTGTGGTCCCGGGTCGTCCTGCCCAGAATATACCTGGTATACAGATATGTAAACAAAGTCACTAAATAACGTCAACAAATTCATATATACACAAATCATCAAATCATCATGTAAATATTTCACACGGACGCTGGCGCTTTCACGCAGACACTCTCTCACTCAAACCACACACGTGTATGTATTTAGAATTAATAACTATTTTATGAAGTAGTAAATGCTGTGTCTTTTAAAATAACAATTCCAGACTTTTCATCTGATAAGTAAAAAGTATATCAAATATTATGGTAGTAAATAAATTTTACCCGAACGATTGTGCGGACAACATTTCTAGAAATCTAGACGTGACAAAATAATTTGATCGTTAATTTCGTGTTTAGAGATACCAAATGACAACGAAAATTCACACGGTGACATAATATTCATTAGAAAAGTGTGGAAAAAGAATAATAAAATATCTACTCAATCACAATATCTTGAATATGTGACGCAAGTGTTGCTCGGCAAATTATCCACGACTAACTTCATTAATTTTTTCCTTGCATTCTAACTGGTTTTAAAGTTTGAATCTTTACATATAGCTTGGCGTTTTCTTTCAATTCTTGAAGCTCTCGCTGGGTGAAATAAAGAGAATAAACATGGTGATGGACAATTTGCTAGGTAATCCTTATGCATCGGATTGTTTGAAACGTATTCAATGAAAAAGTTCGTTAACTGCGGTTTGAAAGAAGTGGCATCAGAGCAAAAGTCGGTTTTCTCCTTGTAGTGAAGGTTAACGTTCAAGAATTCTGACGTAGGAAAGGTTCCAAATAACGCATTTTAAGTCAGATTGTCGATCAATGAGAGCCAGTGGTACAGAAATCTAGTATCGAACAATACATCGGCACAGAATGCTATTTATTTGTATTCTGTGGTGAACAGAAAGCAACGTCATTCTTTAATCCCGATTAAGTAACAAGAAATTTATTCACTAGAAAGAAGCTTATAATTACGTTGCATTAAGAATCATGGAATTAGAGCACGTGTGTTGGTAGGCCTAAGTTGAACCTCGTAACAAATAATAAAAACATTTCTCATGTATGTTGAAATGGCAATCGATTTTAGAATCATTTCAAGTTTTATAATGACAACGTTACTCAATGTCTTTCGCACACTGATTTTATTGTATCTTTAACTTTCTTTATGTACATTGAATCATGTTTTGAGGCTTCATTCAGACCCACCAAAGGGAAGAGATGTGTATATATAAGTTATGCATGACGTGACGGTATGTTTAATTTAATTACAAAACAAAAGGGTAGGAATGAGATGACCAAAGGGTCGAATCGATATGAAGACACGAAAGCATCTACATCTTGACAAGACGAAGAAGATGACCATACCTAATCGACACTTATTATATTATTAGCATTCTTGGGATGCATGAGGCATTTACACTAACAATGCGTCAACGTTCCCATTGTTGAATCGTTGCGGGAAAGCGCAGAAAGCTTTGGATTGTGATCAAGTAACGTCTGATTTAAAGTTCTCTCAATTTTCCTAGTGGAATAATACAAAAATATCATGCAGCGACAGGTGACAGAACCCAGACAGACCTCATGTCTCCTGCACGCTATGGTCAGAAGACGACTGCAAAGCCCTGTCATGCAGGAAGCGATGATAACATCAAATCGATCCATCGTACGAAGAGCAGTGCGCAGGATGATATTTCTTGAGGTAAATGAGCTGAGGATCATATTCATTGCTCTCTTCGAACGGTCCTACAGCCTTCAGTTGTACGGTACTCCTTATTTGGATATTTTCAATATAGCAGAAGAGTACTACTTCTCTCATGGTGGGGCGATTATCACGGAAAGCCACGAACTTACTATTTGGTCAGAGCAAGAAGTGTGCGACAGACTTCTACAAATTCCAAGTTGCGATTTAAACCATCCGATGAAAATTGTTGATGTCAATAAGCAGCCAGTAGTTAGACAGAAACCATTTGGAGGACACGAAGTAGTGAAGGAACGTCTAAATCTTGCGGGATTGGATCACGCATTTCACAGTTTGAGTTTATACATGTTGAGACATTGACGTATTGCAGAGATCATCGTAGAATGCGGTACGATGAATTAAGATACGTTGGGATGCTGTTTATGGTCTATTCCGAGTGTTCCGAGCAAGGTCTTAGTATGCAAAGTGTAAACAGAGTGCAGTATGGAAGAACAGCAAGTATTCTTCATTTTCTTGCTAGACAGCCAGCTCCAAAGGACATAGTTCATTCGCATTCGGAGAAAGATGACGAAACGAAGTTCTGCAAACATTCGCAGAAAGATGACGAAACGAAGTTCTGCAAACATCCGCAGGAACTGAACTTAAGCGTTTCAACAGGAAAACTCAGCGAAATAATACAGAATGTAAGAGTGTCGTTGTGGAGCAGAATCACAGATTTCATTGGACAATATTTTTGTGCTTGCAAGTTTGCACTCAGAGGACGACATCAAAGTGAGTTGAGTGTCAATTCCAGAGAATGGAAGGCAAGCAGTGACAACAATGACTTTGAAATGGTGGAAAATGTCATGGTGAAAGATCTTGATAGAAAATCCGAGGACAAAAGACAGGCAGACGATAGACAAGAACATACAGAAGTATGCGATGCAATGACGAAAGAAAAAAAAGCAATGTATAGAAGTGAAGAAGATATACCCATATCAGCATTTTATCGTGTCTGACGTAGTTTTGCCTGGTTAATAACGTATAATCCACTTCTGTCTTCGCAAGAAGTTTATCAACTGTTCGACATAGAATTTCCTTTTCTTTAACTTTGTCAGACACAGACTTCTTGGATTTCGACACCACGTTCTTCATAACGTTGCGGTACTGATCTCGCGCGTCGTACATTATTCGGAGGATATCGCCGGAAAAAGTGTCTGGGGCCTCCTCAACGTTCTTGACGGTGTCCTCCAAACTTCTGAGGGTCTCCATGGTCCAGGCGTAGAAATCGCAAAGACCATCTTCGGAAATATGTTCAGCCTGTTCTGCCTTGTCTCGCTTTTCTCCTTCCGGGGTGTATTGGTTAAGATGCCGCAAGCCTCTGCGTACTTCTACAAAGCTTCGCGCACGCTCAGAAATATTTCTCTGGTGTTCTGCTCTAGAGAAATTCCACTCAAGCCCTTTGTCGTCTGGAAGATCTATCCACCTCACATCATCAGTGCTTTGTTCGATTCTTACTCCAGTCATTTGATACTGACCTTCGACTATCTTTGCAAAAGTTTTCACCGTGTCTTGAATGGAGTCAGACTCCTGGATCAGTTCCGCAGCCGTTTCCCTCAACTTCTTCATTCTCAGATAGTAAAGTGCGCAACTTCTGCACCACATCAAATCCTATTTCCTCCGTACACGGCTCATTCTTAGAAAGTGAATGCTCACATAATGATATTCCATGAAAAATTTCTAAATCTATCTAAACAGAAAAATGAGGCTCGAGAACGTTCAAAGGTGAAGCCAATATCTTCGAATCAGAAGCAGCAGAAGAAGGATGAAATAGGTCAGAAGAATGAAGAGTCTTACGAAATGAAGGATCAAATATCGGATTTGGATCACGAATTACGGAAAGAAGACGCTCAGATGGAAGAAACCTGTTTCAAAGAAAACAGGAACACTGGACAGGCAGCAAGGATGGTTAAACACAGACGATAGGAAGAGAGGAAAGACTTGCAAAGTGAAGAGAGAATCATTTTTCAGGAAACAAGACATGAAGAGTAAAGACGGTCGAAAGAAACGAAAATCTAGCCAATACGCAGAAACTTTTCCAAATGAAGGAACTTTCAAGGATAGAGAACTTCTTCGAAATGACCAACAACCTCAAGAAGACGAGCGTCCTAACTTTATTAGGCGAATTCGAAGATTGCTATGCATGTGTTAATAAAAAAACTGGAAGCATGTATCAATATAACTACTTTGAAATAAATTACAGTATTACAATACTAACAGAAATAAGACTCTGAAATTTAGGAATATCTTTGTTAGTTGATTTAAATAGTTAAAATTCACAAAAAATTGAAAAATAGTCAATGGTGAGAAAATAAACATGATTTCTCTCTAACACTCTCACACGCACATACATGTGTATGTACTATGTGTGTGTGTTATGTGTGTGTGTATGTATATATATATAACTCTGTGTGTGTGCGGTTGTTTAAATATGCATAAAATCAATTTCAGTTACCTTATGCTGATTTCATACGCCCTGGATTAATCACCATAATGATTGATGATAAATGATTAATTGATGGAGAAGAGGGCGCTTGTGGGACATTTTGCAAACCATGAGTGAACAACATTCGCCACACACATGTCATTTGTACAAAAGTGAAACGCAGTGTCAGAACAGATTCTCTTCTATTACAACT
The DNA here is from genome assembly GCF_977018435.1 of Lepisma saccharinum. Lineage (NCBI taxonomy): Eukaryota > Metazoa > Arthropoda > Insecta > Zygentoma > Lepismatidae > Lepisma > Lepisma saccharinum. The sequence goes on from NC_139249.1 coordinate 40,169,325, forward strand.
TCGATTCATTTGCGCCACCAATGCAAAACATTTAAGAAAAAATGCTATGTAGTATGATATGTTTATAGTACTGGATGGCAGAGACCTCCTACAATGTTTGAAACTGGACTTTGGCAATTCGGCGCCATTTTGGCTCCTAGTTCACTAAACTTAGTCGCCCAATTGAGGCGTTGCGGATACGAAGGGCGAACTCACCAAACGTGCATTGTGAGGGAAATCCGTTTCAAGTTGTCAAACACAGTGCGAGCTCCACAAACACTGAAAATAACGCATGAAACATTCCGATCTACTGTTACCAAGTTTTTGTGGAGTTCGCACTGTGCCTGACAATTTGAAACGCATTTCCCTCTTTCCCTCACAATGTACGTTTGTTGAGTTCGCCCTTCGTATCCGCAACGCCTCAATTGTACCTTAATTAAAAAAGAAAATAAATAATGTGTGAAAGACATGAACATTCCTTTAAAATTTGGTAGGGGTTAAAATACTACAACAATTAAATTAATAGGATTCGCAATTTATTTCAAACATATTGTAGTTTGAAAAACACTATTTTATACAAACGTTGTCTCAAATGTCCCATTTGATGTTCATATGAGATGGACATGCCATGTCCAAAAGAAGAAGTGAACATTAGTAAAACATATAATATTTTAATCGCTACTTAATGCCATTGTATAAAAATTAACTGAACGAGAGCGGGAATTTCCAACAAATATTACTCTTTTTGGAAGTTACATACATAAGCTATTTTACATATCTCGTACCATACTTCTCAATATCACCAATTTCGACTGGTGGATTCACACAGTGCTTTGGATCCCACTTTAAACTGTAGGTCCAGTACTGATTAGCCTATCTGTGCATAAACGTGGACTCAAAACTCAAAATCAAACTCAAAACTTACCAATTTCGAAACATAAAAAGAAGAACGAGCATCTGGTTATGCCTGTGGGGAAAACAAACAAAAGACACTCTGTTCGTCACCAAAACATCTAAGTTTATTTACCAAAAGTGGCGACTTAAACATTTTATATAAGAGCAAAACCAAAACTTCTAGTCACATTTTGCGACTTGCAACTGCTAATTTCAAGCACTGGTATCCTATTAACAGCACTTGATTGCTTTAACTATGACAAGTATATAATATATGTTTCGTACTGAAATATGTGTGCATAATACAATGCACGTAGTAATTTATCCATCACTGCAGAGAAAATGAAGAACCATCTAAATATTTAAAGGTTAAAGGATTTGTTATTAAATTTTAGTTGGCTATAATGCAATATTCTCTTTCGGTTAATAACTTGTGTTTAATGTTCCAAACACTAAATAAACATTAGTTTCCTTCTGACTTCAAGATTTTTTCCCCTAGTTCTGTGGTGTCGGGCTTTCTAGGTGATACTACACGTACATATGAGTTAAAGAAGTGAATCTGGTGTTGCTGGACAAACACGCGCGCATATAAACACTGAAGAAAGTAAATAACAGCAAACGCTTTGACACTTCGTTTCACAATACTTGTATTTCCTGTTACACACACACAGTTATATATATATATATATATATATATATATATATATATATATATCCATATGTGTATCTTAGCGATTATGTGTGTAAGGTGCGAACTTCTGCTAAGGCGACCAAAAGTCAACCTCACTTCCACGCAGTACACCCTAGACTGAATTTTGCAGACGAACGAGGCACTGGCACTGTGTCCAATATAATTCGGTATGTTGTCCTGTGTTTTGTCCCTATATGTGCTGAGTGCCTCTTTGCAGTCTCAGCTTTTAACCGGTCAGAAACTTTTAAGACTATAGTTACAACACGACATTACAGTTATGGTATTTTAGTTATGGTAAGGGGCTGGACACCGTATAGTGTGACGGCTGCAAAATAGCCTTAGTGCTGACGCACCCAAAATTTTAAAATCAAATCAAATCAAATCTTAGCGATTAACCAAAAGTGGCAAAAAAACGAGAAATAGTAAACCAAATCAATGAATATATTCCAGGGAGTTATATACCCACTTTTATCTATTTGATTCCTAGCGGAATCGTCCCATTAATACCGACGATTATATTATATTCATTACGTTATTACAGTACAGTGAACACGGGTAATAACATCCCATGTAGATTAGTACACAAAATACTACGAAAAAAATGTAAGATATAAAGAAAAGGATAACATAAAACATTAGAGTATTAAAATACTCGAAACCAGAGGCCGAATTAGTAGTGTAATTGGGCCGGTTCTACGCCGTACTTGGTACGAGCCCTTCTTTTTTTTGGATTTAACCTCAGTGTTAGCATATTTTGACGATTTTTTTGTTGATTTTATAGCGTTTGACGACTTTTCAATACAATTTTCACCGCATCTCATTTTTTTTCCCACTCGTACTTGGTACGAATGCCACGATCTTACGTGATATAACTTAACCTATCTTTTTTTTTCTTACGATTTTTTAATTTTTTTTACGATCTTACGTGATATAACTTAACCTATTTTTTTTTTCTTACGATTTTTTAATTTTTTTTACGATCCTAAGTGATATAACTTAACCTATCTTTTTTTTCTTACGATTTTTTAATTTTTTTTACGATCCTAAGTGATATAACTTAACCTATCATTTTTTTTTTTATTTACGCACCGAACTAACCTACATTGGATTCTGTTTGTTTTAATATTTCAGTATTTTAAGGTTCTTTAACCTAAAATGTGTTGGATGTTGATTTTTTTTTAGTATGTGGCAATTTTTTTTTTACGAATTTTTTAAAACTGTTCCGTCACCCTCTCGTTCTTCACGTCGTGGACGAAGGACTTCTCGGCGACCAGGATGACGCTGCACACGGTATCATCGGGCAAGGCTTCGTGGAACTCGCAGACGATCTTGATGTTGGTGCGATCGTTGACCACCACCTGCTTCCTCTTCGTCGTGTTGATGACGAACATCGGCCTGCGGATTTTGAATTCGCTGGGCGTGTAGTACACGTCCACGCTTCCCTCGGTCACGCGCTTGTAAGCCGTGTAAGCTTCGTAAAGTTTGAGATAATCATCTTTTGTCATGTCGAGGTTGTAATTCTCGCGCGGGAACACTTCGTTGCGTCCATTCTTGAGATAAACGTTCTTGATCTTGCAGTCGTCGAACTTGCTGGAATCTTTTTCCTGGTTGTTATCGCGCCCGGTCTGAAAGAGCACTACGACGAAATCTGGCATGTCGAACTGTATGTTGTTGAACTGAGTCGTCACGTCGAATTCCATGTGACTTCCCGACGCCAACTTCTGCACGCACTGGTAACCGTGAAAGTGAATCGGCACCTGCGGACTCTTCAAGATCTCCGCTTTGTACTTGAGGGCGTAGTTTGTTTCGTATTCCACGATCGGCATTCTCAATTCCATGCTCCGGATGACGCACTTGGCTGCTTCGGGTAATGTGTTGGCTATCGGCGTGCCGTCGGCATTCAAGTTGGTGTATCGCATCAGTGCGTCGTTGTCGTTGGCCGCTCTTCGAAACGTGACGCGCAATCCTCCCTTCCACATGATCTCTTTGTAGTCGGAGAAGAATCCCGGTAGCAGACGCATGGGAAAGAGCACCGTGTGACTTCTCGTCGATATTTTTGTTCCCGCTTCGAATCCTCCCGCCTGGTAGTATGCCGCGTCCGTTTTGGATAATTTCAATGTTCCCACTGCCGTCGACGTGATGCCTGGATAATCTATTCTGTCGATGACGGTGTTGTGTTTCCTCACCTCCACCTGCGAGAACAGGTGAGGTACGAAGTTGTCCACGAGTTTCAAATTTGCATTGGGTGGAAACGCTTCTCCGCTTTCTTTCTTCACTACGTCGAATTGAAGGTAGAGGTCCGCTCTGTGAGGATGAACAAACCCGTCCCCTACGTCCACGTCGTATTCGATCTCCCTGTTCGCTTCGTTGAGATTAGCGAACGTGCGACGGTTCGGAGGGAAAGATTGCAATTCGTAACTTTCGATTTGCTCCATTTTTTACTATGTATGGTTATTTATTATACGTTGATCTCCACGATGGCCGTCGTAGTGGCACCTGCGAAATCCACCACCTCGTCTTTCTCGTTCGTCACTACCAACTCTATGTCGTCTATGCGGTTGCGACATACTGGAAAATAGATCGGCGAAGAGGGCGTGTAGATGATCGGTTCCATGAATTCGGAATTGGGTTTGAATGTGGCGATGATTCCCGTCTGCTTGTGACTTCCCAGCAACTCCCCGTCCGAAGATTTAGTGATCATGCCTTCCGCCACGTTACAGTGAACGTTCAGAGTCTCTATGGCCAGAAATTTAGGAATGTTTGCTGCTGTGTGCTTGATGCCAGCTTCGAGTTTTGTGTTGTTTTCGAAACCTAAAAGTTCTCCCATGGTGCCCAGGTCCACGGTCTCCGTCGCCGACACGATTTCCACTCTGTGCGTGACCGAATTTTGAGAAAGGTACGTGCCTTTGGGTAATTGAGCTTGCAAAGTGGAAAGATTGTATTGACCTGGCGTGACGACGATGTGTTCGCTTCCGACGCTAATTTTGTTGTTGTGATGCGTGACGTTAGGTATGAGGTACATGCTGTAGAATGCACGCAAAGCTACGGATTTAGGATAGACGATGTCGTCGTGCAGCGTGAGTTTCAAGATTGAAGATTCGCTCGTGAGATGGAACACGCCCATCGTGTTTAAGATTCCACAATGCTTTCTGAAAATGTTCCACCGACGGGTTATTTATTTTAGACATGTATGCGAGAACAGAAAGGCAAAGGTGGCCACAGTTAACATCGGTGAAACCCTGGATGCGTTTGTCATTGTAGTAGAGGTTGGCAACACTGAGATACTTCACCAACCTGGCAGGTGGTGTGCCACCGAACGAATCGAAAACAAATGCATTGTTATCGTTAATTTTGAGGTAGCATATCCAATGTGTACCAGGATTTTTGTAACTGTCCAGGTTGACCACGCCATACTCCTTTTTCTTCACAGCAGAGGGTAGAGAATCGGACATGAAAACACCCCTGAAGTTTTTTATTCCCAACAGTTCGATTAGAGATTCAATATCGAAGTTGGACAGGGCTTCTTCTTTTTTTTATATTTTTTCAAAGCATCGAGGTTGCTTTTTTGCTTTTTGGTTATACCTTTCCCCTTCTTCTCCATAGCCAGATTGTGACGTTTTTGTTCTTCCAGTTCCGCCTTGTTCTTCTTCGAGTCGATGACGGTTTTCGCGATGGCGGCGCTTCCGCCGGCCAAACTTCCAACGGCCCCCAATGCTGCCAGGATGGCCGGGATGCTGAATATGAAACCTCCGATTTTTTGCTGTTTCCGCGAACGCTGCAAGCGTCTCAATTGAGGTGTGCTGAGAAGTAATTTCATTCCGTGTCCTTTCGTCAAGCAAGAACGTTTCTTCTCGCGTTGTTTCTTGGTGAGTAACCCATCGAGGGCACCTAGATTTTTCAGATTGGAGTATGGTATCTGGTACACGACACCCTTAGGCTTCATGTTGATGCTCTATATGTTATCTTCACGGTATGTTATTTATATATATGTTCTGAGATTTTTTTTGTTTTGTGTAATTTTTTTCGGTATGTTATTTATATATAAATGTTCTGAGATTTTTTTTGTTGCGTGTAATTTTTTTTTCAAGGATATACTCCGCGCAGAGCCCTTACACAAATTCTATTACGTGCTTTGTTTTCTTACCAAGAAGTTCCTTTGTACCCTTGTACACGATTTGAGTTTTGTTCTCGATTAAAATAGCTAGCTTCTCGTCGGATAACATGTTAGCGTATCGATCTGGTAAAAATAGACTGTATTGTGCGTTGAGCAACAGACGCGCCTTGGGACCATACTGGGTAGAAACAATTGAACCGGAAGTTATCGTGTAAGGTTTGTCCACTTCCAATTCCTGAATTTTTACATACTCTACTGACAAATTTAGCATTTGTTTTAATGCTTGGAGGTCACTCATTTTTTCAATCGTCATATTGAAGAGAAATTTTCAGTGTGTGTGTTAGAGAAATTTAATTTTTTTTTCACAATGTGTGTTATTTATATATACACTGAAGATTATTTTTTTTTCACGATGTGTGTTATTTTATATATATTTTTTTTTCACGAGATTTTTGTATCGAAGATTTTTTTTGTCTGTGTTAGAGGAAGAAAGTTTGTGCTTCGGAAAATGCGATGATGTGCGTGATGATATCTTCCGTCTCTTGTTTCGACTTATGCCAATCATCTGTGAATCGTCTTCTCCCCTGCCTCGCCTCATGCAGTTCATCTAACCTATTGTTTAATTTTTCCCCTGCGGCCGAAAAAAGAGTGTCGAGATCGTCGCACCTCATGCCACTAATTTCCCGAAGATAATCCTTGACAGCTATTTCACAAGGGATGCGAAATTCCGGCGTTGATCTCGCTATGATCAAAAATTTTCTTATATCCTCACAATCTCCGTTTACTACATGTTTGAATATTTTACACAGTAGTTCGTGTGGCAAGTCGGTTATACCAGACATGATGTTTTTTTTTTTACTGTATGTTATTTATATACCCCACCCAAGTTTTTGTTTCGTGTTCATGGCGATGGTGGTGCCCAGTGCTGCAACTCTTTCTCCCAGCGAAGCGTCTCTGCTAACGAATCTTTCGAAAGCTGCGTGCTCTAACTTTCTGTCTGCTTCGTGACGTGCATCCAGATCGGTGCGAGTGGTGTTGTAGGCGATGTCGTGATCTTTGCATGCGGCGTCCAACGGATTCACACCCTTGTCTCCTCTCTCCAATCTTTTCTCGAGTTTGGTACCCGGTCCGCAGTACTGGTAGCCGGGTAAATGCATCTCGAAAGGTAACTTGTTGATGATGTCGTTCACGAGTCCCTTTCCTTCGACCATGTTCCAGAATCTCGGAGGCAGCGTGTTGATAATTTTAATGAGGTAACCTATGCCCTTGTCGTCGTTCACGATGAAGTTGGAAAGTTTGGCGCTGATCATGTCCACAATTCCTACCTTCTCGTTGTAGAAATTACGATTGCCTGCATTCTCCTCTCCTGCAATAACCAACAATCGGTCTATGAGCTTGCGCACGTCGTCCACCCAAACGAACTCTTTGGGTAGGGTGTTGTAGAGTTTGACGCCGCTGCCTGTTTTGACCTGGTTCCATATCGGCTTGATGAGATTTCTGTACTTCTCGCCGCTGCTCGATTTCACCCTATTCTGCGAGGCGTCGTTGTTCTGGTACAAGGCATCCGTCATGATCAAAATTTCCTTGTAACTCTGGTAATCTTCGTCGGTGTAATCTTTCGGCTGCTTTTTGGCAACGAGTTCCCACAGTCCCACCGTACCCGGATACCTGTTCCAACTATCCTTCTCGCCTAAATTAACTTTAATGTCGTTGCCTTCGAAGGTCACCTTCGATTTTCCAATCTTCCAAACCACACCGCCGCCCTCGTTGCTCTCCATGCTCGGATACAATCCGAACACTTCATCCTTGTCGAATTTCCCCGTGCTTAGGTAGTCTCGTGCCAAAGGTCCCAACTCGATCTTATCCAAAGACGACGACGTGCTACCTATGGCTCGACGTCGTGCCGGTACGTCCCTTAGTTCGAACGGCGTCGAAGGAATGCTCGATATAGGCGTGGGTATGGTGTAACTTTTAGCTGCAAGTGGTACGAGTTCGTTGATCAAATTTTTATTTTGTTCCGTGACGCCTTTAATTTCTTTACCTAGATCGCTGATGGCGTCGATCACAGGTTGATCTTGACGTTTCTTCTCTTCGTAGAATCCGCGATTCTCGGATTTCCAACCTTTGAAGCGTTTCGCGAGGTAATCGCGAAGCTTGAGATTTTCGTCTTCGATTTTTCGTTTCGACATAACGTTATTTATACACGTCGTTTCTCACAACGTTGCAACGTTTAGAAAGTCGTTGATTTTGTTTCTGTATTTTCCGTCGTTGGGTTTTCTCGTCATGTCGATCGTCGCGAATCCGAAATCGTCACTGTTCCAACAGTGGGAGCAGCAGCGTTCCGAAAATTGATTGTAGTTCATGTCTCCGCTTACGTAGTCATCGTACGCGTGCTTGAGGTTGGTGTGATCTTGACGAAACAAACATATGAAATTAGCGTTGTCGCGTACTAACTGTTTTGGAATTTTGGAAAACGTTTGAGCTAGGAAGAAGCAATCTATTCCTTTGTGACGACCTTGCGTGAAAAAGTTGCGAATTTCATTTTGATTTTCCAGGATGACATCGTCGAACACAACGACTGAATTTTCACGACAATCGTCGAGTGGCTTTATTTCCGAAGCGAACGTTGCAATGTCCAGACCATCGTACAGTTTCATCAGTTGCTGGTATTTGGATTGCTCCAAACTTTTCGAGAACACGTACAGGTGCCTATTCTTCCAATCTAACCAATTCGGTGCGAGGAGAAAATTGTCCACGAGCAGTGTCGTTTTCCCACACCCCGAAGGACCTACGATTAGACAGCGGATGCTGTCGGGAAGCAACTCGCCGTTCCTTTTTTTTCGATTTTCCGAATCAGGTAGACGTTTCACGACATTCCACGCACTCATAGAATCACTTCGTTTGAATCGATCCAACTCGTGTCCGGAAGTCCCAGCCATTTCACCAAAAGTTTGTCGCCTCTCTTACGCAAAACTTTTTCGATAAGGTACGTGTCGGGGTATTTAGTTTTAGAGAGTTCCTCCTCGTAGAAGCGCCCCAATAAAATTTCATCGCCACTGTCCTTTATTATATACGTGTGACGGTTTCCGGGTAGAACTCGAACCACGGTAAAAAGTTCCGTGCTCCAGTTTCTTGTGAAACCCCTGTCGAACGTTCGCTTCAATTTACTGACCCTCACCTGGTCTCCAATTTTATATTTAGGTTTTTTTGTCGTGGGCGTGTACTTTGGACAGTAAATGCTGGAAATTAATCGCTGCTCGTCGGACTTGGTAACGTCAGCTGGCTTCATGCCTATCGTTCTGTGTACCGTGTGATTATAGGTATCGACGAGTTCCGGCAGAATATCAACCCACTTGTAGCTTCCCTGAAGCGTGAAGCGTGACCACATGCGCGATTTCAGAGTGCGATTAAATCTTTCCACGATGCTGGCTTTGATGTGACTGAAAGTCGAATAATGTCGAATGTCATGTTTTTGAATAAACTTTTGGAATACGGCATTGTAAAATTCTTTACCGTTGTCTGTTTGCAAAAACCGTGGTCGTCTGCCGCCGCTTTCGCGAAAAATTGTCTTGAATGCTTCCGTGACGCACGTCCCCGTTTTCGCCTTCAAAGGTAGAGCCCATGCGAATTTCGAAAATGTGTCTATGACTGTGAGGAGGTACTTGTTGCCCTTGTTCAATTTATGTACGTTTTTTAGATTGCCGCTGCTCATCTCCACGAGGTCACTTTGCCAGAGGTCATCGATGCCCTTGGTTACCACCGCCAAACGTTCGTAGTTGCGGCGTGCAGGTTTATGCAATTCTTGGACGATGGCTTGCCTAGACATTTTTTTAGAGATTACGTTTGAAGAGAAGCACCAGCGTGATGGGATTCAAAGAGGGTGGCACCTCGCCTGTGTTTTGAACGATCAGCTTATCGCCGGCACTTACGTCGAAAACGGTAAGATCTTCGTCTTCGTGTATTTCATATACGTTGCGCGTTTCGTTCCAACGTGCCAGAGGAATGTTTCCTGCTTTCTGAACACCACGATTCGATATTAAGGTCATGGTGGGAACGCTAGCTTTTCTGCCGTGAGACCAGTACGAAAATTCGTTTATCTGAATCGTGCCATCGAGGAGAAACTTGTAGTACGGATGATAAGGATGCAACATGTACAGTTTGTTACCTTCGACGAACGTGGAGATTCTCTGTTGATTGGGTACGCTGTTGATTTCGATGGCTTGCAGAGAATGCAGTTTAGCGAATTTAGTATCGACGCTAACGAGGTTGCTGTGAAGCTGTCCCAGTGTATTTTGTACGGGCAACAAATGCTCGACTATGGTATCCGTTACGGTAGAAAATGACGGTTTGATTTTCACTTCCACGTTCAACTGCTTGTAGTTTTCGTTAAGTTCTTGTAACTTGGCACCGAAAGAGGCCAGCGTCGATTCCTGCGTGGATTCCAGCACTCCAACTTGATCCCTGATGTTGACGACAATACTCTGAAGGTTCTCGACTTGATTCAATTTCGAGCTCTTCTCGGTAAGATCGCTCACGATGCTTCGCATCTCGGTAAACTGCGTGTGAAGGTCTGCGACGCTCTGCGAAGTGGGCAGCGTTGACACCAGCGAAGCAAGTTCGTCTCGAATCTGTTCCACGTTCGCCGTTTCCGTTTCCAATCGTTTCAGCATACGTGATATGCTCCTTTTTAAAGCGTGTAATTCTTTGGAGGTGGGGAGATTGGCCACCCTACTCTCGAGATCGCTCAACGAACTTTTGATGTCGCTCGATTCGGATAGTGCCGTCACCGCCGTTTTCAATTTTTCCAAATCTTCGCTCGAAGGCACGCTCGTCCGTAACGATTCCAAGTCACCCTGTATGTTGTCCAGCACGTGATGAAAATGAGCAAGATTGGATTCGACGTTCAAATTTTCTAAATATTCGATCTTCTGCTGAACCGTGCTCAACGTGTCTTGAATGCTCGTTAACGCGTTCGCTTCAGCGTGAATATTTTTAATTTCTTCGTTGATCAACTCCAGAGACGCCTGAAGCGTAGCGATGGTGGTTTGAATGTGTTCGAAATCTTGATAAGCCTCCAATTGAATTTTTATGTTCGCGACGCTTTTGCCGATGACCTGCAGTTCGTCTGACGATGGTAGGTTCGTCATGGTATCTTCCAAAGTTTGTAACTTGGATTTAATTTCTTCCAACGTGCTGGTGAATTCTTCTTGTAATTTGGAAACGACGACGTGCAAGCGTTCTACATCGATATCCTTCACGACGGTTTGAAGTTCAGAGAAATTCTTTTCGATTGCGGAAGTTCGTTCTTCGATTTCGAGTTTCAATTTTTCCAAATCTTCATTTTTCGATTGAAATTGCTGTAATTTGGCCAAATCATTTTGAAGCGAATCCACGCTCAATTGTATATTTTGAACGCTGTCGTAAGAAGGTACGTCGACATAATTTTTTATGAGCGTTTTCAGTTCGGAATCGATTTTCAGAATGGGGTCGAGACATTGCGTTTGGAGCGTAGCGATCTCGGACTCTAAACTTTTGTTTAAGGTCTCCTGCAAAGCGATCAAATCGCTCCTCAACTTTTTAATTCGGACGTCCAACATAAGAATCTCTTCTGCGTGGTCTACACGCTTGGTGTGGCCGAAAATATCGTTAGGCATTTTGGTTAACGGTTATTTATAATAGGATAGACGATTCGTAATTCTACGAAGAGAGGAACGAGTTTGTCGTAATCTCCTAGGAGTTCCACGTATAAACAATCTCCTGCAGAAACATCGTATGTAATGCTAGAAAGCATCTTGTCGTGCTTGATTCGAAAAATGTTCTTGCCGGCAGATATTTTGATTTCGCCTGCGTTCTCCGGATTCACGGTGATCCGAAGTTTCCCGTCGATCGGAATTTCGTAAAAATGTAAATTGTTATTGAAGACGTAAAAGGTTTTACCCACGTCCTCATCCAATTTTGTCCAAATGCTGTTGAGGTGAATGATCAACAGACCGTTGAGTTTAGTTAACACGGAAGGTAGAAATTCATGATCTGTCGTGCGGTGTACAGTTTCCATTATTTGCTTTCGGAAACCAAAGAGATTCATTGTCCTTGCTAGTTATTTATTGTGTATGTGAGACAGTTAAAGTTGTTTTTTTTTTATTTAAGTTATAGTTATTTAAGTTTATTTTTTTTCATTTGCATTGCCTACAATTTTTACTAATTTCTAAACAATAGTGTCCCCAAGGCAACGTGTGGATTCCACAAGACAAAATACATCTTTTATCGTCATTCGGATCTAATGCTACTTTCCTAACTTTGTTTGTGGTAAGCACGTGGTCTACGCTTTGTATCCTTGTCTCCAAACGTAGAATCCTCGACTGTGAATAGAGGCAATTGATGTAATCCTCGAACACAAGCTTGTTTTTCACGGTATTTTTACCAACACCTTTGGCTTTTTTGGTGATGCTGGTTTCTGTTTTCACCACATACATTTTGGAACGTAAGCCGGCGAACTCCAGAATGATTTCTCCGTTGCATTCATCCTTCATTTTACCAAGCACTTTTTTATTGCGAGAAGGGAGATCAAATCTGTTTGGTTGAGGGAAGGAAGATGTGTCAAAATGATCAATCATTTTCGGTTGTTTCAAATTGTTGTAGAGGTCAGATGTCTGTACGGAATAAATAAAACTGTCCGTGTCCGTGTACAAAAGTGTTATATTTTCATTATAGAAGGGTTTCATGACATTATAATGAAATTCAAACATATGCAGTTTAGATAAATCCAAAACCGTCGCCCCCACGTAGATTGGTTTCTTGAACTTGATTATTTTTTTATCCATCACAAACAGGGTCAGGTTTTCATCATATATATTTCGTGATTTGAATGTCGGCGATGCTATCAATTTTCTACATTTATTTGAATCGAGAACTAATCGCACGTCCACGTGCTTCCTGACGTTCTCCATTGTTTTTCCGTAAACAGCATTATTCATGAGTTTAAAAAAATCTTTATCTAAATCTGACGTGGCGCGTGTTCTATGATACGTATTTTTTTCAATGTAAGGTTTTAACCACTCGGAATGTTTGAATTTCATTATTCTTCTCACATTTACTACTTGAACTCCCTTCTCAATTAAGAATTGAAGATTTTTGTAATGGAGAACGTATCTCTCTTTCCTATCCAATGTTAACAGAAGCTTACGTTGATTTGAATCAGGAGAACATTTTAGTTCGGGTGCAGGAGGTAGATCTTTGAAGTAATCGTGTAGATGGTCGGGGAATTCGAGGTCCACCTCTATAAACAAGCCAAATTCACAGTCGTTGAAATTATTAATGTTAATGGAAGTGGTATCCACCCATTCGAACCCGCCGTAAGGAAGTTTTTGTATCATAGCATGTCCGTATAAATTATTTGCATCCACATAAAATATGTATTTCGATTGTTCGTTAGGATCGTATTCTTCTGTCATGTGAACGTTATTTGCTTTTGCATGTCTCTGTACGCATTGCACCATTCCACCTCGTATCCCTCTCTCGATAAAATATAACATGTCCACGTCCGGTATCAATTCGAGTTTTATTTTTGTCTGTAATAACATGGCAGACCACGCTAAGCCCGAGAGACCGTAAAAATATGCAGGATCTAATTTGTAAATATTCGCCGACGTTTTCCTGAATGCTTGAAAAACATCCGCGAGTATTGTCACGTCCAGTTTTAAGTAGGCATCGTGATAATCGCCGAGTGTCCTACATCCTAATTTGTCCCACATCCGTTGCGCGTGTTCGTATTCATCGTCCGTGATTCCTTTCTCTCTCAGTCGACTGTAAAATTCTTTTTGAGGTGGGAGGGTGTCGTCGTTAAATTTAGAATTATCACTGACATATTCGTAAGGATAAATACCTTTACGTCTAATCATTTCTATGTCTACGGTGGGAAAATTAGCTCTCGTTATTCTAAATTGTTCAGCCGAAAGTTTGCTTGCAAGAGCGTCCAAGCTCGCAGATAAAAATCTGTAAGAATCTAAAAATCTCATCTCCACAGTTTCGTTTGTTCCCGGAATCAATACTCGCTTGCTGACACTGATGTACCTTTCTTCATTCTCTGCTAGAATATTTACTTTTTGTCTATCATATCCAAGATTCCGTATTAAGAGATGGAAGTCGTAACCGCTGCCATTATGAAGGTATATGGGGACAAACGTAGGTTTTTGGATCTTTAGATTACACGTGTTACAGATTCCACCGATGTAGTTTCCGGTGAAGTGATTATGGTGAAATACTTTCCGGTTCTCGTCGGTGAAACGTTGATCGCACACCGGACACGTTTCAATGTTATTGTGAGATTGAAGTTCATCGCTGGATAATGGAAGCATTGGTTTCGATTCGCGTAAGAGGCTGCCAATGGTCTCAACCTCTTCAACCATCTTTTCAAAAAAATGTTTGATTACGTCTGGTCCTCGGTAAACATACGGTTCATCTATCCTATCCTGTCGCACGACAACATATCCGAAACTCGAGGCTTCGTGCAACTGATACGGTGTTGTGGAAGAAAGTTCGGGATCTGGTTCGCAGTACGACAACGGTTTGAGAAAAGACTCAAAATCAGCAATGATGATTGCGGGATGTTCTAACAATGCCTTGTGCATTTTGAATTCTTCGACCTCTTTTGATTTCGGCATCAACATGCGAGTCGGTCTGTTGTCACCGCAATAAATTTTATGTTCGGCCAGTTTCTCGATAGCAATTTGACGACTATGAAGATTTTGATGATCACGTCGGTCACGATCGTCGAACGTGGTTAGGCATCTCGGGCAAACTTCGATGCAATGTTCATGCTTGGTTGTTTGGCTTCCTAGTAATCGAGACATTGAACGAATTAGCGTGTAGTGATGAACACTGTCGTTTGAAATTAGAAGAAGATTTATTACACAAGCATCGTCATCGTCGATATCGCTTATCCTGACGGGATGCACGAGATATTTATCTGACGTGAAGGAATATACATTAATAGCGATGCGTTTTCCTGCACGATTTTCGAACTTTGTTATATCCGACAATGTCACCGGGTATTCAATGTCAGACATTACACTTTGAAAGTCGGTCTCGTATTGTTTGTAATTAGAAACCCGTTCTGGATGATTTGACCAATGAACAGGATGCAGTGCAGCCAATATACACCAAAGGAAACACTTGTTATCGCTGTTCTGTATATTTAACACAGCCCTCTTGTGTTGAATGTTCGGTGGAAGAGGAACGTAGCTGGAAGCGCGAAGAGGCGAGAATTGGTTCACGTAAACGGTTAACGTGTGAGGACTTCCACACAGAGACCATCCCGACCCTTTAGCCTCGAAATCGTCGTGTTTCTTAACCAGCTCGTTGGAAACTTTATAATAGAAGTTGTCCAAATTTTCGACGTCAGCAAAATAAAGTGTCTGGTTTTTTGTACGATGATAAAAAATACTCGTTGTGCCATCAACTTTCTCGTATTCAGAAAACAGAACAACGTATACTTTTATAGAGTTGTTTTCAAGTTTATATTTCAAAATATTTAGTACAGATGTTTTCGTTTCGTTCAAGAAACTTAGAATGTCACGGCCTGGTTCTGACTTAATTGAAAAATCCTGGAGTTGGTCGTTGAATGCAGATCTAATTGGTTTGCATTCATTAGATAATTTAATTTGCTTGGAAGTGGAAGCTTCCGTTTCTGAATTATCGATTTTCCTTTTCGATGCTTGTCCGGTCGATGGTTTGCAAATTTTGAGGTGTTTACTTAAATTTGTGATGCTAATCATCTTTCCGCATCGAGCACAAGGCTTAGAAGGTAACGAACGATTAATTCTCGAACCTGTTTCGCTACATCTTGCCCTGTGCTTGCTAATATTAGTTTTAGATATTAATTTTTCGCAAGTAACACATTCGATCAAACTGGTGGATTCCATTATGCTTTCTCCAAAATCACAGAAATCAAAAAGTCTAGTATATAGCGATACAATTTTCAGGTATGTTATTTATATAGAATTTCTTGGGTGCGAATACAAAACTGAAAAATTCAATGTACTGTGAATACAATTTTCAAGTATGTTATTTATATAGAATTTCTTGGGGTGAATACAAAAACTCAAAAATTCGATGTACTGTGAATACAATTTTCAAGTGTGTTATTTATATAGAATTTCTTGGGGTGAATACAAAACTCAAAAAATTCAATCTACTGTAAATACAATTTTCAAGTATGTTATTTATATAGAATTTCTCGGGGTGATTACAAAAATCAAAATTCAACTTAACGTAAATATAATTTCCAGGTATGTTATTTTATATAGAATTTCTCGGGGTGATTGCAAAAAATCAAAATTCAACTTAACGTAAATACAATTTTCAAGTATGTTATTTATATAGAATTTCTCGGGGTGAATACAAAACTCAAAATCCGAGACAGTTCAGTTTTAATGTATTCATATTTGAAAAAAAAAATTTTAAAAAAATGCAAAATACCCCGACAACGTTTCAGCTACTAGGACCTCATTACCATGAGCCTAATCCTAGTAAGCCACATACACGCCTGTTCTTCGTATCGCATATGCTAGTAAGTCAGATGACATCATGGGAGAATCACATTTCCCCCAATGATCCCACCACAACAAACGTCGCACACGCTAGAAGAAACAGGATCAGGATATTTTATGCTAAATTTACGGCTGCCTGTATGCAGTTATAGGCAAATCATTAAAAGAGCGCTCTAATATATAATGATTTCTCCTACCATGTACCCTAACATACAATTTAACATAAGAAGTAAAATTTCGATTCGTCTATATATACCCAACAAAACTCAGAAACTGTCATACGCGAGAGCTATATATTTTGCAACAACTATAATTACCCAACACTAGCAACAAGAACAAAAAAAATATATCAATTACTTGTATAATATTAATTAGTAACTTTAGATAATATTAATTATTAGTTTTCAGTTGTAATTAATTTTAAAAAACAATTAATAACATGTTAGGTGATGATAACCAAGTGCAAAAAGCTTTCCTTTTTTTTTACACACAAACAAAGCACCACTTAGTTCACAAAACCTCTAACAGATGGCAGATAGTTACATGGTTCTAGTTAGGATGATGATTTTTGGGTTGTTGGATTGGGGTTGAAGAAGACTATTTGTTGTAATGACCACAGTTTTGTTTTTTTTTTGTTTTTTTTTTCTGTTCTCTTACGAGAATTAATATAGGTTTTCATAGACCCTCCAATTCATGACTTAGGAAAAATCTGTTTGCGGATTCATCACGTACACCTATACGTGAGAAAAAGTATGAATAGAACCTATGCTCGGAAATCCAAAATGGCGACCGGAAGTGGGGTTATCTTGGAAACGGTAAGTCTTAGGAAAAATCTGTTTGCGGATTCATCACGTACGCCTATACGTAAGTAAAATGTGAATAGAACCTATGCTCGGAAATCCAAAATGGCGACCGGAAGTGGGGTTATCTTGGAAACGGTAAGACTTAGGAAAAATCTGTTTGGTGATTCATCATGTACACCTATACGTGAGTAAAATATGAATATAACCTATGATCGGAAATCCAAAATGGCGACCGGAAGTGAGGTTATCTTGGAAACGGTAAGACTTAGGAAAAATCTGTTTGAGGATTCATCACGTACGCCTATAAGTAAGTAAAATATGAATAGAACCTATGTTCGGAAATCCAAAATGGCGACCGGAAGTGAGGTTATCTTGGAAACGGTAAGACTTAGGAAAAATCTGTTTGGTGATTCATCATGTACACCTATACGTGAGAAAAAGTATGAATAGAACCTATGTTCGGAAATCGAAAATGGCGACCGGAAGTGAGGTTATCTTGGAAACGGTAAGACTTAGGAAAAATCTGTTTGCGGATTCATCACGTACACCTATACGTGAGAAAAAGAATGAATAGAACCTATGTTCGGAAATCCAAAATGGCGACCGGAAGTGAGGTTATCTTGGAAACGGTAAGACTTAGGAAAAATCTGTTTGCGGATTCATCATGTACGCCTATATGTGAGTAAAATATGAATAGAACCTGTGGTCGGAAATCCAAAATGGCGACCGGAAGTGAGGTTATCTTGGAAACGGTAAGACTTAGCAAGAATCTGTTTGGTGATTCATCATGTACACCTATACGTGAGAAAAAATATGAATAGAACCTATGCTCGGAAATCCAAAATGGCGACCGGAAGTGGGATTATCTTGGAAACGGTAAGACTTAGCAAGAATCTGTTTGCGGATTCATCATGTACGCCTATATGTGAGTAAAATATGAATAGAACCTGTGCTCGGAAATTCAAAATGGCGACCGGAAGTGGGGTTATCTTGGAAACGGTAAGACTTAGGAAAAATCTGTTTGCGGATTCGACGACTGCAAGATCAAGAATGTTTATCTCAAGAATGGACGCAACGAAGTGTTCCCGCGCGAGAATTACAACCTCGACATGACAAAAGATGATTATCTCAAACTTTACGAAGCTTACACGGCTTACAAGCGAATTCAAAATCCGCAGGCCGATGTTCGTCATCAACACGACGAAGAGGAAGCAGGTGGTGGTCAACGATCGCACCAACATCAAGATCGTCTGCGAGTTCCACGAAGCCTTGCCCGATGATACCGTGTGCAGCGTCATCCTGGTCGCCGAGAAGTCCTTCGTCCACGACGTGAAGAACGAGAGGGTGACGGAACAGTTTTAAAAAATTCGTAAAAAAAAAATTGCCACATACTAAAAAAAAATCAACATCCAACACATTTTAGGTTAAAGAACCTTAAAATACTGAAATATTAAAACAAACAGAATCCAATGTAGGTTAGTTCGGTGCGTAAATAAAAAAAAAATGATAGGTTAAGTTATATCACTTAGGATCGTAAAAAAAATTAAAAAATCGTAAGAAAAAAAAGATAGGTTAAGTTATATCACTTAGGATCGTAAAAAAAATTAAAAAATCGTAAGAAAAAAAAAATAGGTTAAGTTATATCACGTAAGATCGTAAAAAAAATTAAAAAATCGTAAGAAAAAAAAAGATAGGTTAAGTTATATCACGTAAGATCGTGGCATTCGTACCAAGTACGAGTGGGAAAAAAAATGAGATGCGGTGAAAATTGTATTGAAAAGTCGTCAAACGCTATAAAATCAACAAAAAAATCGTCAAAATATGCTAACACTGAGGTTAAATCCAAAAAAAAGAAGGGCTCGTACCAAGTACGGCGTAGAACCGGCCCAATTACACTACTCGAATTGGAAATAAATTAAAGCCGGTATCCTCGTATGCACAGAACTCTCTTTTGATGTAACCTTTTATTTTTCAGTCCTTACGTTTTTAGCACTTTGAAGTTTAACTTCAGTTATATCGCGTTTGTTGGAAGCATGAGCGGAGTTAGCTAGGGGCTAGGGCGACTAAGACCCCCCACATAACCCGACATTAGCCCCCCCCCCCAAACGCATGCGACCTATGCACAAAATAATTATGGAAAGAGAATCTGCTCAAAATAAAATATAAAATTCGTCACGAAACTTTACATTTTAGAATTAACAATGTTGTGTATTATTCTTGTGGTGTGACAGTAACACTTAAGGAGAGAAGTTCATAAGTATCTCTTGATGTAGAAGTGAGCAGAAGTAGGTCCAGAGAGCGATTTGTATGGGAGACCGCCACAGTCCTCACTCTCTGGTTACGAATGACATTCCAACCAGCAATACTCATTTCTCACTTACTTAGTATGTAAACCAACACTGCATGTTGTTGATGTAACGATATGTTTTGTGATTATTTAACATAAGAGTCATTCCATGCGAAATCAACACAGCCTCCAACCTGACCAACTCCGATTTTCATGAAACTTGGGGAGTTGAAACTATGAATGGAACTTAGTAACTATGAAAATTTTTAGTCTCGTGCGTCTTGTAATTGTTAAATTATTCAAGGTCAAAGTTAGCAGAAATTGTCCTTTTTGAGCCCGCTTAGCTATACTAAATGTGCTGTAACTCCGCCACTATTTTGCCTCGAAAGCTCAAATAAAGCTTATTGTACAGGGAATTGAACAAGCTTTCTGGTGATATATAACAAGCCCACCTTTCGATAAAAATATAATTTTGTCACGTGACCTTGACTTTTGACTTTGAATATCTCAAAACATGTAATCACCAAAAATCGTGAAAAAAATATATTTGGTCCCTCATGCCATACTATAAAACATATCAAAAAATCATTCTGGGACTGCCATAGGATCAGAAGATACAAAATAATATGTTTAACTATGTGACTGATAAAAGCCTCATTACATGAACTATGACGAGTCAAAAGTCCTTTAACACACCCTACAAAATGTAAAGGAGTTATCCTGGTCATGAAAGAAGTAGGTTAGGCACAGGGAGATCTCTAGCTGCGTGTTTCAAGCGATGATCCGGCATATTGTTGACCGCCATATTGAATTCAACGCAAACATTTCAAAGGAAAGTGGGTGATGTGAAATATCAAATCAGGCTAGAATTTCACGAGAAATGAAGCAGCGAAGGTTTTCCCAACTTATTTTTTGGCAGCAAAACGTTATACGCATATCTTTCACTTACGATATATGCACATTATAGTGTTGTCAATATTCCTATGAGCACACTCGTTGACGTCTGTCACACTCACATAGAACATTTGGCAATGTAGCAGGTGCAACAACATCGCAAGCAGCAACTATGCCTTCTCTCAGATGGTCAATATCAGGGACTTTTAGTGCATGCACCATTCTCTTCAAATGTTTCTGAAGGTAAAAGTCCTCCTAAGATGTTAGATCTGGGGAATGTGCAGGCCTTTTAATAGATCCCCATCTGCCCATCAATCTACCTAGAAATTTACCATGTAGAAATTGCCAAAATGTTCACATAGTGTGGTCACACACTGTCCTCTTTCAAAATTCTGGAAAAGGTGCCATATCCCGTAAGCAAGGATGAAAAACCTGTTCACTTAACACAACACATCCAAGAAGACCTCACCATTTAAGGTTCCGTTGTTGAATATGGACCAACCATTCCAGTTCTCCATACACTATAACACATCATTAGCTTAACAGCAATATCCATTCGGCTGGGATCTATCTACTGTAGATTATCAAATCACAGGTATTGTGTATAATTTTTATTAACTTTACCAGGAACATAAAAATTAGCATCGTCACTGAAGAATTTTTCATTCCAAAGGAAGTGTCACGTAATTGTTTGAGATACTTTTCCCAATATTCTCCACTATTCAAGTATTTGGTGAATGTTGCTGATTAAAATCATATGCAATGGTGCGTATACTTCTTTTTGTCCCAAGATGTCAGCGTGATCTCGCAAAGTTCCTGACACGTTATTAGCATTCTTAATACTTTGTTTTTATCACCTCGAAAAAGAGAAAATTATTACAGGCATTCACTAATAATTTTTTGCTGGTTAAATATACTTTGGAAAAACCTTCGCCGCTTCATTTCTCGTCGAATTCTAACCTGATTTGATATTTCACATCACCCACTTTCCTTTGAAATGTTTGCGTTGAATTCAATATGGCGGTCAACAATATGCCGGATCTGCGCTTGACACACACAGCTAGAGATCTCCCTTTGCCTAACCTACTTCTTTCATGACCAGGATAACTCCTTTACATTTTGTAGGGGGTGTTAAAGGACTTTTGACTCGTCATAGTTCATGTAATGAGGCTTTTATCAGTCACATAGTTAAACATATTATTTTGTATCTTCTGATCCTATGGCAGTCCCAGAATGATTTTTTGATATGTTTTATAGTATGGCATGAGGGACCAAATATATTTTTTTCACGATTTTTGGTGATTACATGTTTTGAGATATTCAAAGTCAAAAGTCAAGGTCACGTGACAAAATTATATTTTTATCGAAAGGTGGGCTTGTTATATATCACCGGAAAGCTTGTTCAATTCCCTGTACAATAAGCTTTATTTGAGCTTTCGAGGCAAAATAGTGGCGGAGTTACAGCACATTTAGTATAGCTAAGCGGGCTCAAAAAGGACAATTTCTGCTAACTTTGACCTTGAATAATTTAACAATTACAAGACGCACGAGACTAAAAATTTTCATAGTTACTAAGTTCCATGCATAGTTTCAACTCCCCAAATTTTATGAAAATCGGAGATGGTCAGGTTGGAAATTGCACATATCTGTGTTGATTTGGCATGGAATGACTCATAATTGATTTTTGCAGCTATTATTTATTGGGCAATACTTTTATATTTTCTTTAGTTCTGTAGTATAAAGTTAAAGTCCACGTGTAAAATACACATCTCTCGTTAATCAGTTTTTCTTAGATATAATGTTGCTCAATAAATGTTGCCAAAACTGATATGCTCCTGTTCATTCCAATTTTGTTTCTGATTTGTCAATAGGCAGTACTGGACTACAATCTGAAGAAACGAAATTTGGGATGTTGTTGATTTCTGTTCCATTGGATACACTTAATAAAGCAATAACGTTGTAAGCGTGCAAGGTAAATAATAATATCTGCATGCAAGGTTTACATTAATGGACACCAATTAATAAATAATACGTGGGCTGTTCAAAAAGAAAAAGAGCCTACTTTTGAAGTACAAACTTTATTACCGCAATTACAACATTACACATGCTTGTCCCCAGAGGCGCAACCACGAATGTTTGTTTGGGGGGAGTGGCAAGTACCAGGATAAACGTACCGATAATAATAATAATAATAATAATGGCAATATTATTAGTAGTATTATTACTACTAGTGTAGTAGTATCAAAGACGTTATCATCCCCATGAATTACCCAAAAAGGGGTAGAAGGCGGTGCTAAAGCATTTCTTTGGAACAAACGATTTGATATATTTTTTCAAAACGTTCAATTTCACATTAGCTAATAATGGAAAACATGTACACCAACTGTATTTTTGAGTGGCAGTAAATGAATGATAAATGCGTTCCGAAGGTAATTCTTTTTGTACATACAAGATGCATAACTTTCATCTATAAGATATGTTTTACAGATATGCAACACGGAGCGACATAAAATAAGAAAATACATATGCAACATGCTAACACAAATTGTGTACGTATTCAAAGTCCATTCAATACATATATACAACACATGTTAATTAAATAGTACATTACAGAAAACAATCACAACGCGAGCAAAGCGAGGAAGAAAATTGTTAGATCCAATTTTTGCAACTGAAAACAATATTGATTTAGTAAGGCGCAAATGATTTCACGGGGCGCAATAGCATTCTCTCTCTTACAACATTTTAAATTTAGATCGCTCGGCGTCTGTGGCTGACTCCCGCCGTCCCCTAGCTATGGCTCTGAACTTGACGAGGAGTGGCAAAAGCAGGAAAATTTTACGAAATGTATTCTTATTTGCATAATATCTGAAATCGAACACGCAACTGCTTATCTGTGCCCATCTACAGGTACCCTTGGCCGTCATCGTTTGCTCTCCACCTAGAATTGTTTTCCATCGAAGGTTTGGGGGAGGGGGGACGGCCCTCCTGCACCCTCTGTGATTGCGCCACTGATTGTGCCCTTCAAAGTACTCAACCATGCGTGCAATATAGACAGTGTTCCCATCGTTTCTGCCACAGTTCGGACGCCTCCTGGAACGCATTTTTCGGGGTATCTTCGATCTGTGTTGTCGCGTTCTGCTGAATTTTGTCTACACTTGCAAAATGACGTCCTTTTAAGTTGTCTTTTTATCTAGGGAAACAGATAAATGTCCGCAGGGCCAAGTCTGGAGAGTAAGGTGGGCAGGGCACGACGGTTATCACAAGAGCAGTCAAAAAGTGGAAGAAAATCAGTGATGTGTGACTTGGCGCGTTGTCATGGAACAACATCCAACTCTTGTTTTTCCACAGCTAGGCCTTTTTCTGCACACAGCAGATCTCAAAATTATCTGACATGACCCGATCCTGATGTCGACTTCCTCAGCAACCTCTCCGGCAGTACAACGACGTCGATGTCCTGCCGTCTTCGAAACGCCGAAACTACTCATGAAATTGCAATCGGCTCATACAGTCCGCTTGCTCAAGCATTTGCCAAGTTTCACGTTAATATTTCCCCAGTTTAAAGCAAAATTTCACAGAAACACGCTGCTCCGCCCGTTCCTTCATCTTCACTGCTGTGAAGCGAACGCGACGTGCTTACTTCGGTGGCTCTAATCGAGCTACTGGTGAGTGTAGCGTGATGCGGCAAGCGACAGTGTGTTTCTGAAGGTTGCCGCTAGAGGATGTCACCTGCCGGAACTCGCTATGAATAATGGTTCGTGCACTATGAAAAAACTCCGGTCTTTCTTGAACATTGAGATAGTAAACCCCTCTGATAAAATCACAAATCGCACCCTCGGTTGGCGCACATTTTCATTGGACAGAGAGTAAGGACTTACGAAAGACAATATTCACTAACCTGTACAAAATGCTGAACATTGTACAGTGTCTGCAATAAGACGTATCAAAACATGTGTAGGGTCAATCAAGGGGAAAGGCAGATTTTCTTCTTTGGCACTTGAACATGTAAAAGGAAATTATGGTGGTCAGACAAATAACTTTTTCAAGAATTTATACGCTGGCCCCCTTGGCGGCGTGGCTACCACATAGCGCAACGACGCCAGGGGTACCGGGTGCGAATCCCGGCCTGGGCATGGATGTTTGTAGGTGTCCATTCATCAATTTCATCATATCATCACTTATCCCCATCTTCGCAAATTAGTCAAAAGTTGCACAAAAGGCGAAGTAAAATAAACCAAATCAATCAATGAATAATTTTTACAGAAAGCTAAAAGTGGACTTCTATTGAAGTTGTAGATAAGACAAGTACGTAATTGGTGTAATATCTTCAAGTTTTGTCACGGATGAAATTGCAAGTGGTTCTCAGTTGTATTAAAATTAGGAAAATATAAAGTATCCTTGTAGAGATTTTACATTACCTACGAGGTACATACTGAGAGTAATGGCAACAATTTAAAAAAAAAATCAGAATCTATCAATACACGCAAAGTAAATCATCGCAAAATATAAAGTTTACTGAACGCGTCGAGACACTGGGACGTCATTAGCTTTGTTCACAAAGGGGCAGTCAGTTGTTTAAAAATGGCTGACAGTGATGTTTCGTAGCGACAACGTGCTCAGATTGAATTCCTTGTTAAAGAGGGAATTCCTGCTGCTGAGATTCAGAATAGACTTCAGCGTGCGTATACAGATGTATGCTTGGGTGCTACTAGTGTAAGAAGATGGGAAAATAATTTTAAAGAAGGAAACACGAGCTTCAGAGATCAGCCTCGGAGCAGTCACCCACGAACTGCCTTCATGAAATTCAACAATAGAAAGCACACGGGTGCATTCTGGTTGAATTTCTTGAACCTGGATAACTATAAATACTCGCCGTTATATCCAAATACTACAGAAGCTCTGTCATGCATTGCGGGATAAACGTCCAGGAAAGATAATCATCCTTCTACACGACAATGAACACCCACACTCTGCTCAGTTCACCAGGGAGGAAATTTGGAAAATGGGGGCGGAAACTTCTGCCTCACCCTCCCTAGAGTCCCGACAGTGCACTCTCCGACTATCATCTATTCTGTTTTGTAAAGGAACAGTTACACGGTCAACGCTACCAGATGATTGAGGACGTACAGAAAGCAGTGTGGCAGTGTCTGCGAGTAGCTGGAACCGAGTTCTACCGCAAGGGTATTTTCAAGCTTCCAGAAAGGTGGGGATAATGCGTGCATGGAAATGCGCCTTTGTTGAAATGTAAAGAAAAGTCTGCAGATTATGATGTAGCACGATTTTCTTTAATAAAATCAAACTTGGGTCATGAAAAATTGTTGCTCATTACTTTCACCATGACCCTCGTATGTAGATAGGTCTTTTAAATGTTAAATATTAATTAATTATTAATTAAAAGCATTATAATTTGTTCATTACCATGAACACAGGATCATCCATTAATATAAATATAATTAATATTATAACATATACAAATGATGACTTCTTTATTCTAAAGAATACGTTTTATATCACAAATTTGCTCCCATCCATAATAGTGTATTTTATTTATTCCTTGCATGCCTGCCCCCGTGGCGGAGTGGTTAGCACATCGCGCTACGACGCCAGGGGTCCCGGCTTCGAATCCCGGCATGGATGTTTGTGAGTGTGTGCATTTATCAATTTTATCATCACTCATCCCCATCTTCGCAAATTAGCCAAAAGTGGCACAAAAAACGAAGTAAAAATAAAGCAAATCAATAAATTATTCTTTCATTAAAGTTACACTCCAAACTCAACATGAGCTATCGATGCCAGTGGTCCCGGGCATGGACGTTCTTTGTGAGTGCCCCTTCATCAATTTCATCTTATCATAACTCATTCCCATTGTCGCGATTAGCCAAAAGTATCAGAAAAGCGACGCTAAATAACAAAAATCAGATGAAATGTACATAAACACAGTTCCATTTATTTTGGATGTAACGTTTGTTTATGCCGCACGATGTGAGCGCCACTTAATGTATGCTACCTCCCATTAGGGGTGGAAGTCCTTGATGCCACAGCTATATCTCGAGGGTTATGGGTTCTTCCTTATAATTGTGAATCAGAACAGCAAATATCTTCTAATGGAGATGACAATCATATTATATGATTGTAACTTCGTTTACAATATATGTTTATATTATATTATTTTGTTACACATACATATATATTTATAGCATCCTTCTTTGTATATGAAAAATTTCTCGAGGTACACGAACATGTTAGGAAATACAAAATTTGTATCGGTCTCTCAACTTCTTGCAATTTCATAAGTATTCATGCATGAAAACTTAAATTGAAGTAGTTACATCCACCTATATAATTATTATTCTATCCATTCTTTTCTTTTTACGTTAGCAATAGTTATTAACTATCTTATACGTTGTATTTTATGTTTCTATTAACAATTATATAAGCAGAAACAATAATTTTAACTTTCTATCCTAGTGCTGCCATCTATTTTTAACTTCAGTAAAGTTTATACGCACTGAGCTCTCCTGGCACGTAACATAGATAAGATGTTAGGATCACCTGTTTCCTAAGAAGAATGGCCACTATGATTTTCGTAACAGTTGAAACCATGAATACGTTAGCCCCAATTAGCCCACTTATGTGGGCTGACGGAACTCCGCCTAGTCGCTGAATTCAAGATATTGAAGCAGAATCATGTATTCTTTTTCTATTTGACATCCATTTGCTGCCAATTTAGGTTAACTGCTACAATTAGGGTGGAAAATGATGTAATGAAATTGATGAAGGGGCAGCCATAAACGCTCAACAATGCACAGGCTATAACCTAGAGCCGTTGTCTGAAAAATACCTAAAACTTGATTTATTTATTGAAAAGGATTGTTTTGGGTGCGTCCGCCCTTAAGCTATTTTGAACCCACCACGTAAGGGTCCAGTCGCTTACCATAAATAAAATATAACGAATATAACATAACTGTAATGTCGAGAGTCTAGAATATTCTTACTTGGGTTAAACAAATAAGTTATTTGTTATTGTATTCCTTTTTTCTTTTATACTATATTTGATAACAGATGTAAGCAAATGGTTACATGTAAGGAAAGGCATTAATTAAAGCCTTAACTTCGCCATGTACCAAAGCCGATATACAAATAAATAAAAGCTGAAGCCGTATACACACATAAGGAGAGAACACATGACAACACACACACACCCCGTCGAGGATTATACAGTGACGTCGCGTGGGTTCACATACGAGTGTTCACAATAATGTTTTTGTACTGACTTTACCTCTCTCCCTTCTAACTTCATCTTCAATGGAAAAGTGAGAATTACAATTCAACTTATTTTCAACAACTTTCCCCCAAAATCACGCTATATTTGAGGTAACATAAGATTTTTTAATACAATTAACACCCTTTTAATTACGTTATTTATAATTAGTAATGGTTAGTCCAAACTAATTAGTATAGCTCAGGTATGTACAACTCAATACTACCATGCATCGCAATCTACATTTTAATACACGGACCATGTGTTAACCAACTACATTCATTCAGCATTGAAAGCACGTGCATCGTTAGCGGGACGCGTCCTCCCAAGAGTCCAGAAAAAGTGTGTATGTAAGATATTTGAGAATTATACAAAATTCTCCCCGCCCACAATATCTCTGTTGCGATGCTTATGATTGAAGTACCAGCCAATGTGACATTGCTTATATTCTTTCTTCCCTCATATTTCGTATTCTTCCTCCTAGCATAATTTCCCATGGTTCAGAGAGATTGAGTTTTGACCATTTAAAGAAGGGGTTCCCAAACTTCTTCGCTTCACGGCGCCCTTGGTGTTTCAAGATTTTCCCGCGGCGCCCAAGTCAGAATGTAGGCCTATGCAACACATGCAACGCTCTGTTACTTGTAAGTTTGCTTGCTTTTAGTTAAAAAATAAACACATATTTCAAATTCAGTACTAAATAAGCACATATTTGAAACATTCATATCATTGACTAATCATTCATTGGAAATATTGGAACATTTCGCGGCGCCCCAGGGCCTGATCTACTGATCTAAAGCGAATAGTAAAGTAAATCGGCGTATTAAGACCACCAAATTGTTATTTCATTGAAGAAATTTATCAGGAGGTGTTCTAGAAAACACAAACAGGATGCATTCGGGAATGTAGCGTGTCCACAAAAACACTCCTCTATTTTATTTGGTTATAAAATGAAAACTTTGAGGAATATTGTGTTCATTTCTTGGGTAAACGTGTAAAAACTCATCAAGTTTCATGTGATTGAATTTCATTAAAGACACTCAATGTGTGCCCCACCTGTCGCACGGCAAACATCTAGGCGATAATCGAGCTCATTCCAGACTCTGGAAAGCATATCGGGCGTGATTGTGTTTACAGCTTCTGTGATTCTGTCCTACAGAATTTCAATGGATGCAGGTAGGCGAGGTACGAACACTATGTCTTTGATATACCCCCACAAGAAGAAATCGCAAACACTAAGGTCCGGTGACCTAGGAGGCCAGGGAAGAAACACCTGATCATGGCGTCCAGCACGACCTATCCATCTGTTTGGCAGGACCTCATTGAGAAAGTTACGGACGTTACGATACCAGTGCGGTGGTGTCCCATCTTGTTGGAAAAGGTAGTCACCTACCTCAGTAAGTTGAGGCATCAACCAGTTTTGTAACACATCCAAGTAACTGTCGCCGGACACAGTTTCGTCTTCAAAGAAAAAGGAAAATGAACTCTCTGTTCAGATATGGCACAAAACACATTACACTTAGGAGAATCACGTTGTATCTCCAGCGTGGCGTGGGGATTCTCCAATCCCCATATCCGCACATTGTGTCTGTTTACCTTACCATGTAGGTGGAAGGTTGCTTCATCACTGAAAATGATCTTCGACAGAAGATTGTCATCATTTTCCATTAACTTCTGGAGATCCGAACAGAACTGCTGTCGCTTTGGACGGTCTTCAGGTTTTAACTTCTGCACCAGTTGCAGTTTATATGGCTGAAAGTGCAAGCGTTTTCGTAACACCTTGCTAATCGTACTTTTTGGGATTTGTAGTCCAATACTCGCTCTGCGCACTGACTTTTTGGGGCTCCGAACAAAGGTTTCCCTCACACTCTCAACAACTTGCTGTGGGACTGTCGGTCGGCCAGAGTGCCCTTTCCGCTTGTCACAGATGCACCCTTCTTCGACGAAATCCTTGTACCACTTCAAAATGGACTTGTTCGAAGGTGGTTCCACACCAAATTTACGCCTGAACGAACGTTGAACAGACACGACACTCTTTGTTGTGTGAAATTGTAACACACACCAACTTCGTTGCTGTTTTGAAAGCGCCATCTTGAATTCACTGCCCTCTAGCGGGAAAATGGGTCAATTTCACAACATGTAGGGAATAAACAAAAATATTTTGAGTTACTGCACCTTCTGACACCATACTTACAAACATATTGCAAAAAGTTTTCATTTTTTAACCAAATAAAATCGAGGAGTGTTTTTGTGGACACGCTATATTCTCTACATTAATGAGAACACAATCGAGTAGGAATATAATGCAAAGGCAAAAACAACAATGAATTGAAAGGTAGGTTCTATGGTCCCAATTGCCCCTTTGCTGGGTAATAAGGACCAGCAAATGCGGTATCAAGGACCGGTCCGCTTTTGAATGGTACGTTCTTCTATTTTGAAACACAATAATCTTGAACTACGTCACACAAGTCTTGTTTGTTCATTCCAAAACCCCACTGAGGAAATAGAATGAAGCATTGCTCTAATTGTGATTCTTCTGCAGCTGCTAGTGCAGTAGTCGTCCCAGGATGCGCTTTTAACTTCATACAGCCGCTCAGCAGTTCTTTATGGCGTTTTCGCGCGTCTGCCTTTTGGCTGGTTCCGTTTCCCGGTCTTAACTACGCAGCTTACACGCATTTGTGTGCAGATTACTATTTACACAAACAAAAGAGGATCACAGACCGTACACACAGCTTGTGTACCTGCCGCTTCGCATTTCTTTTCGTTTTTTATGAAATTCTAGCACACGGTCCTTAATGCCCCGTGGTCCTTAATACGCCGGTTTACCTAAACACCTATTCATTGTCGTCATTAACATGGTTACAATCCTTGCTCTCATACATTGCACGAAACGAATCGTTCCGGAGGCAGTCTTTTGGGTTCGAGTCCATTATACATGTGCAAATGGTAACAAACTCCCAGGATGTGTCCTTTGCCCATGCATGCATTCGGGTGAATTGATCAATCACAAGTACTGGCCGATGATAAAAGATAAACTTTAACAATTATCTTTTAGATCATATATTTATATACTTGTAAATGCATCTATTGCGAACAAGACTACTTGCTGATTTGCCCGAATAAGTAGCTCAAGAACACACATCACGTATGCGCTTTCATTTGCTTGAAATCGGCCAGGTTTGGCGAACTCTCGTTAAAGTTTACAACTATTTTGCACAGACATTTTCGAGTCCCCCTAGACATGCCTTGTATAGCTATGTTGCACTCTGGTGCCTTATGTAAGAAGTATTGCCACTTGCATCAGTGTTCGCACAGCAAAGTGAACATCTTCGGGTATAGTGGCCAACAACCCCTTAGGTGCCAGTTCTATGCAACATGCACAGCAATTGTGTTCAACGCTCTCCGTGGAACACCGTAGGAGTCAGTGTTACCAACTATCTGGAAAGGTTATCAGACGTGAAAGAAGTCTTGTCAGAGTAAATTGTGTGTATATACTCGTACATCAACCAAAGATATTTTTCGAATAAATATATGTGTGTGTGTGTATTTAATATGTACGTAATTTAAGACATATACATGAGTGTTCACGTGCTCATGCGAACATTATCAGGATACGCGCCTGGGATTATACTGGCTGTAGGCCCAGACGGCAGAGCCTCGTTAGTGTGCAAAATGCAGTCCAGGGTGTACTACGTGGAAGTGAGGTTAACAATCGGGTGTACTATGTGGCGTACACCCTACCTAGAAGTCAAATCAAGGGGTACATTACATACAGCATGTTACAGAGTGTAAACTGATATATTTCGTTTTATGTGTCTGGTGATTTTGAAAAGCCTTGGCATTCCTGAATTTCTAAAATTGCGCCACGAATCACCATTTTCTAAAACGGTGAATACTTTGAACAGCGAACACACTAACCTGGTAATACGTATACTTGAAAGTAATGAGATTATGTCTAAGTGTGACAACCTAGGTGGCCAAGTTTGAAATAGTTAAACATTTTATCAGAAGGCCGTATAATAGTAGAGGAAACTAACGAGAAAAAATGGCCTAACCCGAAAATAATTGCAACCAGGTCTGTACCCAAGGAGGGGGGGGGACAGGGGGCCATGTTCCCACCATCGAGCCATGAAAAAATTTAATTTGAACGTACAAAACCTGAAAAAAATTACGTTGACTGTCTTTCAAATTTTGCATGAATTTAGATTTTGTCCTTGGGCAAATGAATAGGTTTTTTCTGGACAGAGGCAGGTTCTAGAAGTCTGCAGTCTGCAATATTGGGCTATTTTAGTTCTATTACCATTGATGCAAGGCTATCAGACGTTTCGATTTAATCAGGATATGTCTCGGCTCGGAGACAACTTGTTATAAGGGAAGAAAGATACTACAGACATTTTACTGGTTATGTAGGACTTTCTGTAGAATGCTGTGTACATTATTAAAATTGTCTGAACTTTTTATTAGTCAAAAACAGTTGTTTGACACTCGACAAATAGGAATCCCTTGATTGTTGAATGGTTTCATCTATTACAGTGTCTCTAATGTTTCACATAATTAGAATAGAGGGGAATTTTCTATACTCTTTACATTGTGGAAGAAAGGTTCCTCAATGACTGCAATACGAAACCAACCATATAAGGGGGATTTAGCTCTCCACCTACACCACAAGGTTTGTGATCCCTTTCCGCTACCACTGAGCAGAAGGATAAAAACAACCTTTGTTTTCTTTCTCCAACATCAGGGGTTTTCTGCAACTGATGTTCATTCTGCCACTCAATGGCTTAGGGTTAATTAATATTACGTAAATAGGAAAACCACTTCACAGCAGAATCGTTGCTATATTTTTGGGGCACAAAATTGCCTGAAGTACTTTAAACATATATTGTTATTTATCCAAAGCATTCAAGACATTTAGTACATTATTATTTATACATTATTATTCTGTCAATCGGAATTTGTTTTACTGCAACTTTTCTTCTTTTCTACTTGTAATTGTCTTGAACATAAATACACAGTGGTGTGACCGTACAACAGACAACTTTCACAGTGTGCAGAGGAAATCAAGGCCAAAAAATTCGATCCTACGAGCCGTTGAAAATGATATTTTCTATCCCACATGTGTCCTCATTTAATAGCTTCTTGGTTGCCACTGCCATTTATTTTTACTGTCGAATAAGATTCTAAAAGTAAAAATACACCATAGAAACAATATTATGCCAGCAGGCACACTGCGAGGGTGAAGTCACTTAGCCGTTGCCTTCAGATAATTTATTTACAGGGTTTGCATGACTCCAAAGTCCTGGATAGCTGGATGAGTAAGGAAAACAAGGCTAGGACTGAGGTCATTGGAAACAAATGATTCTTTTTAAATAAAGGCTTTCAAAACCTGGAAATGTCAGGGGAATTAAGTGATTTTATCTTCGCAGAATTTGTAACCGGAAACGCCTTTCGTTTTATCTTCCCAACAATCTTCCTTTTTGAGTAATATTGTTTATAAAAAGGTTATTTCATTTATTTTCAACAATGTTCAACAAACGTGACTCATTTGATTAACTTACAAAGTTGAAGTGTAACTCTTATTTTTTAGCATGTTAAATCATTACACGGTTATGTAGAATACCTGGAAAGTCAGGGACTTTGCAAGATAGGTGCCCTCATCTATCAACTCCACACACGCACTCCAAATGTTTGGGGAAAATCGGCCATATCGGAAAATGGCGTCAAAGGTAATGAAACGGGAAAAATGGCCTTACAGAAATAATTGCAACATAAATATTTCTTTTTTTTTTGTGCCAGATTTTGCGGAATGGTATAGTGAATAAAATATTAAAAATCCGCCTTCCAAATGTTTGGGGAAAGTCCGCCATATTGAGAAATGGCGTCAACGGTAATGAAACGGGAAAAATGGCCTAACAGGCATAATTGCAAAGCTTTTTTTTTTTTTTTCACCAGATTGTGCGGAATGTTATATAGTGAATAATATATTAAAAATCAACCTTCCAAATGTTTGGGGAAAATCCGTCATGTTTGAAAGTGGCGGCAAAGGTAAAGCTTTCCGCGCTTTCCAGAATCCACCGGTGGACGCGCTGTTGCACCGCTGGTGCACGCTTCGGCTTTTCCTATTTCACCGGTGCGTAAGGTAGCCGCACCGTACAGTACAGTACAGTACTGCTTGCGTGACGCCAGTGTCTGTCCGCCATGTGCAAGGAGTAGGCTGTTGTCAGTGCAGTTTGTTAGGATCCTATTTAATTTAATTTTTGTTGTGGTTCTCGGCGTGCTGTGTCGACTAACGTTTAAGACTTTCTGTGTTAAAATTGGTAAGATAGTAATACAATATACTATACTATTATTAGGTACTGTCTGCTATGTCTAGAAGATGCCCTATGTGTAAACAGTACAGTTTATTCGTTTTGCTAGGAGCCACTTTTTTCCTTAACGATCTCGATCTGGCGGTATGGCCCATACTGAATCGGGCGGTATGGGCCAAATAATGACATGTTTTTATCTCAGGAGACGTTGCCAAAGTTTAAGAAGCCTGCAGGTGAAGGCCATGGAGAATGGTCCGCTGATATCATGAAATTAGAGAACAAAATGTCGGTCCGGACTTCTGAAGAACGACATAATGTAGCAAGATCCAGTGATCACAAAGAATTTTTATCCCCGGCAAAAGACAATTATTTTTATCCCTGCCAGGGGTGTTTTCATCTCCATCAATGGAAGTGGAATTGAAACCATATAGCCTATCGTTTATTAACATTTGTGTCCATTAATGGTTAAGTTGTGATACATTTCCTCGTTGAAGAGTATGTAGCATTGTGAATTGAAAAAAGAATAAAACCATTTTGAAACGGAACAATTAACCGAGCCAACAGCAGACTGTTTTCCACTAAAGTTTTCATGGTGTAGTTCTGATATTTGCCATGTATTCAAGTTCACCAAAGACTTGTAGGGAGGTTCACAATAGAAATTTGGTCATATTTTTGGTATTACTAGTTCGATACCTGTTTTTGTGTATGAGTTTAGGTTTTCCTAGAATGTAAATATTCTACTGTTTCAAAATTACGTGTAAATGTCATCATAAAATGTAAGGTCCTAGTTTAGAACAAATTTGCTATTACTATTAGAACCGCCAGGCAATAACTGGCCGGTAACATTACAAATTGTCATACCCCCCCCCCCACAAAAAACCTACCTCCGGAAATGAAATCATAAACACGCCACTGAGTGTGCCAAAAGCAAAAAGTTTAACTTCGTACAGTGCTTAAATCTATGCTTTGTTTATCTATATTTGTCAATAGATCCATCTACAATATGTTATCTTGCAACAAGTTTGTAAAATAAATTAATTCATGCTTCAAGGATTTCTTGCATATTTATAATTATTATATATTATTTGCTTCTTACAAACTGTTCCAGGCGATAAAATTCACACTTCTAGATCATGAACGTTGGGAAGGGGTGTCTAACCGGTTCGTCGACTGTCCCCCTGAAAATTGGCATTCTTCATTTCAAGTCATGAACATAAAGAAAGCTCGTTTCTTAATTGGTAATAGCAGAAATAAGACCCAATTAGCTTGTATCTGAACAGAATGAACAAAGTGAAAACTGCGTTAGATAAAAACTTCAGTGTAAAATAAAGGAATCTAGTAATATTTTCATATTCTACTATAGAATAAATGGTTCCACAATAATAACAATTCTAAATAACAAATTATATGAGAGGTTAAACAACAAACTTTAGGAACTTTTAAAGCTTTTTCTTCCATGAGATGTGTACAATTATATAACAAAATTGAGTAACTAGTAATTTTAGTACACAAACTTATGGAATATATAAAAAAATATATGAAAAGTGTTTGGCTAGATTATGACGAGACTAGGCTAATGAGGCTTCCCCGCCCCTATGTGTCCCCATACACTACGTCCGAATCACAAGAACTCAGACTCAAGAATTACTTTGGACACACCCGTCAGGTAGCGCACGGCAACGCAACATTCTGATTGCCCTTGCGAACACATTCCATACAAGCGTCAAATAAGCCCGACCCTGTGGCCGAGTGGTTAGCACATCGCGTTGCGACGCCAAGGGTCCCGGGTTCGAATCCCGGTCGGGCTTGGTTGTTTGTGAATGTCCATTCATCAATTTCATCATTTCATCACTCATCCCCATCTTCGCAAATTAGCCAAGAGGCACAAAACGCGACGTAAAATAAACTAAATCAAATCAAATCAAAGCGTCAAAGAAAAAAAAATCTATATCAACCAAAAAAGAAAATACTTCAACCCAAGATGTTAAGAAGGAACAGCCTAATGATTAAATTTCAGACAACCCTCCTAATTATACAACGAATTCAAATGCCCCGCAAGCTCGACGAGAACCTCCCCAACATGCTTATTTTCAACCATCTTGCATTTACGAAGAACATATGTTATAAAGGAAAATAGATTTTTGAAAAAAAGCAATTGTACTGAGCTTGTACATAAATTGTACATAACTTTCGTTGGGGCATGAGATAACAAACCAAATAACATGACATGGACTCGTCCATTCACAATAATGTCTTCCTACGTTATTTCACTGGCCTTGCGTTACCATATCATTGTAACCAAAAGCATTAACTTCTACAACAATATTATTTATCATTTGGTACTTTGTTGCATTGAGATGATAGAACGACGTAGAACAGTGTACTACAACATTGGCACTGTTTACGTGAATAAATATTGTCCGGCAAGTTGAAATATCAAGTCGCAGTTATAAGCGAAGAAAATGCATTTGCAAAATTAATATCATACAATGTCTTATGATTTTGTCACATATAAGTATCAATGACTTGCACGAAAACAAACGATTACATCAAACAGTTAGTTCGTTCGTGTGCTATTATTCTAGGCACACGATTACCATTGTAAATTTAACGAATGCAATATCAAGTTCTCAAATATGCGTTCCACAAAGTACTGGACGTGAACACTCTTATCCAGATCTATATCAGTACGCGAATGTACATGACGTTAGTAAACAAATACTAATAAATTACAAGAAGCTCCAACTTTCATGCATATACAGTATGTAACATTGTTATTCGTACACATAGAATTTCCGAGGAAAAAATGTCATATCTACTAGTAAATATAATCATTTTCATATGTACCTGGAAATTAATGTTAATGAAGGTTTCAGTAACAAATGTCAATAAAATTGTATGTTCAAAATGAATAAGAAGAGCATATAATTTGTGTGAAAAGAGAAAAATACGCGGTTTCATGCAACGTTGTTATTCGTACAGGCAAGAGCTTCAATCTTCCTCGCATAGAGCGCCACCGCTATTCGGGCGATTTCGTGCAGTTTGCAACTTCGTAACAAGTTTGAACATGCAGGCGCGCTCCCCGTCAAGCGGAATGCTGGCGTAGGTATTGTTGTAGGCCTATCGTCTATCTATCAGAGTGTTCGAAATGGGCAAGGTGAAGGAATTTAGTTCCGATCTGAAGGATGTTATTATAATTTGGCCCTTAGAGGTTATTCGTTAAGAAAAATTGGACAAACAGTCAATAAATCACACTCCACAGTTCAATACATAGTAAACAAATTTAGAGAGGATGGTTCAGCACAGAATGTGCCGAGAAAACCAAAATAGAGACGGTTGAATAAACGTGATGAACGCTTTATTTTAAAAAGAGTGCAAGAAACCTCCCGACTAAGTGTTCCTCAGTTACGACCGTTAGTAGAAAATGTTGCTGGCAAGATGATATCCGATCAAACTGTTCGACGTGGCTTGTGGAAGCATGGATATCATGGCAGAATACCACGAAAAAGGCCGTATGTAAATAAGGTGAATCGCAGGAAAATACTTTAATTCGTGAAAGAGCACATCCACAAGGACCAGGAATTTTGGTATAGTGTCATATGATCAGACGAGTCCAAGATTAATATACGAGGTGCGGCAATTAAATAACGAGACTGCGCACCTCCTGTCGCGTAGGATAGTGGGGGGGAGGTAGCTATTGATGTGTTGTTGATATTGAACCTTCATGCGCACCCACTGTTTGTTTCATGATTCTGAAAGCTTTTCTTTTCTTTGCAGGCTTGCTCGAAGAGGACAATGTTCTGTAGTAGTGCCGGAATCATGGTGGACAATAAAGTTGGGCAGCGCATTAACATCAAATTTCTGGTGAAATTAAAAAAAAACACCGACGGAATGTTGTGCAATGTTAAAAGAGGTGTATGGTGATAATGCTATGTCACGTGTGCGAGTGTTCGAATGGCACAAACGATTTTCAGAAGGGAGGGAGGAGGTTGAAGATGATGAACGTCCCTGCCGCCCTGTGAGTCCAAGAAAGAACGACAATGTTCAAAAGATTCATGAACTTGTGCGGAAAGACAGACGTCTGAGCATTCGGATGCTCGCAGACATGATGAACATTAACAAAGAGACAGTAAAACAAATTTTGCATGAGAATTTAAACATGACAAAAGTGTGTGCAAAAATTGTTCCGAAAAACCTCTCTCAGGACCAAAAAGACAATCGAAAGACCATTTGCTGTGACATCATGGAACGACTCAAAGCAGACCCAGAATTGCTAACACGTGTCATCACATGTGATGAAAAATGGATTTTCCAATATGATCCCGAGACCAAGCGTCAATCCATGCACTGGAAGACTCCCACATCGCCAAGAATGAAAAAAGCACGAATGAGCAAGTCGAAACTGAAGGCAATGCTCATCGTTTTTTTCGATACCAGGGGTATCATCATGACTGAATGGGTGCCTCAGGATCAAACGGTGAATCGGACCTACTACAAAGAAGTCCTAAGAAAACTGAGGGAAAGAATAAGGAAGAAGAGACCGGATTTGTGGAAGAACGATGCATGTATCCTCCACCAGGACAATGAGCCTGCCCATAATGCCATTTCTGTGAATCAGTTTTTAGCCGCCAAGCGCATTCCTGTGCTCGACCATCCTCCGTATTCCCCAGACCTGGCCCCCTGTGACTTTTATCTCTTCCCAAAAGTGAAAAGTGCATTGAAGGGAACACATTTTCACTCCGTGGAAGAGGTGAAACGAAAAACGGCAGAGTTGTTGAACAGTGTAACATCTGATGACCTACAGCATTGCTTTGAACAATGGAAGACACGTATGCAGCGGTGTATTGATAGGGGAGGGGAGTATATTGAAGGGGATACCAGTCAATGTAACTTTCTTGCAATACATCACAGTTATGACACCAGTCTCGTTATTTAATTGCCACACCTCGTATACGGGTCAGATGGGATAAATAGGGTCTGGAGAAAATCAAATAAAGACAATGATCTCATTAACACAGTTACAAAAGCTAAACACGGTGGTGGGTCATTAATGAATTGGGGCTGTATGTCGTCCATAGGTGTTGGTACCATCCAGTTTATTGATGTTATCATGGATGCACATGTCAGGCACAAATAATTAGTGAATCATGTGTTCCAGGGTGCATTATATCACATATTTGAACATATTGAAGAACAATGTAAAGCAGAGTTTCCAAAAAATGGACATGCCGCCTATCTACAGATTCCAACAAGACAATGACAGTAAGCATAAGGCGCGAGTTAACATGAATTGGCTAATATGAAATGTGCCCAAACTACTACAAACACCAGCTCAAAGTCCAGACTTAAATCCCATCGAGCATTTATGGGCAATTTTGAAGAGGCGAGCCCAAAAAGCAGGCGTCAAGTCCAAACAAGAGTTGAAAACTGTTCTGCAAGCCGAGTGGAATAAAATAAGCTCTGAAACATGTCAGAAACTGGTTAATTCTATGAAGAACAGGCGTCAAGCAGTAATTAAAGCCAAAGGATACGCATCAAAGTGTTAGAACTGTGAGACAATTTGCTCTGAATATACTTTTTTCTTTTATATTATTAAGTGTACGAATAGAAAAGTTGTACAAAAAATGGCATGTTTCTCTTTCAGTTTCATTTAATTTATTATTGTCATTGCTTATACAGAATTTAGGTAAGATTTTATGTTCCTAATGATATTAGTTATTGAATTGTAAGGAAACAATTTCAAAAGAGTGTATTTCCTTCCAGATATTAAAGCATTTTCTTTGAAAATCCGTGTGTACGAATAAGAATGTTACATACTGTATACTGACATTGATCCCACGCGCATAAAAGGGCTCGGGTACCATTTTCTACACCCTCGATTTTTCCCACATTTCAAATATTCTCGTTACAAAAATTAGTTCTTCATAATAAACGATGTTTCTAAATAGCGCGGAAAGTAATTTTTTAGATCTACGTGCTACGAAACTTACGTTTTTTATGAAATTAAAATTCCTTGCGTAACGTCAAAAAGTTTTTTCACAACTTTATCATGGCGAATGATACATTCATGTCACAGGCGCAAGACTGAAGATTTCGGATCATCGATTTATGTCACAGGCGCACGTCTGATTTTTTGTCTTCTTCTTATTATGATTGACTTGTGCAATAGGAACATTTGCGATTGCGATATGTTCTTTGTGTGAAATATTGGCGGATTGGACATTTCAGACATTCCATTTCATTTATGCGACTTAAGAAATTGGAAATAATATATTTTTTTTTGGTAACTGCATGCCGTATAGGGAAGGGTTGTTTTTTCTAAATGACTTGAGGGATGGGATAATTTGCGACTTCTAATTTTTATGATGGGAAGGGAGTGGAGGTTGGTATTCTGTGGAAAAGGACAACAAGGACTTTCAACGTAGGGGTTACTTCATTTTGGACTTACAAATTGAACTTCGACCCACAATTCAATACCTTGCCTTGGTAAAAAGAGGTAAGTTACCTTCTTTGGTTTAATTTTAGCCTTCATTTTTTGTATCTTCATGTATCAATGCGGAAAACAGTGAGAAATAGTGTTGGGGGCAGGTGACTGCCAATTTCTAACATGCCTTTAAAAGAGACTCTATAGATACAGGCGGGGCCGCGGTAGCGGTAGGGGGCGGTAAGTCAATTACCCCAGGGGCGGAGGCCGGAACCGGTGGGAAATTTTGACTCAACAATTTCAAACGACAAAATCGCAACTTTATTTACAGTCGTAAATACTTCTTTCCGCGCTCCAATTTTTTTTATTCATAAATAGGATCACAAAACCTTCATAATGAAAAAAAAAATCAAAATTCGAGGGTGTAGAATAGGGTACCCGACCCCATAAAAATTCGTGCACGTAAATCCTATCCTACGAAATCCTGCGAGTGGTTTATCAACCTTGTTTGTTTAAGAATATAACAAGCCTACCTTAGCATGGCTTCATTGTGCACGAAGCCCACTTCCTCTTCCACTTTTGGGCTCTACCTGGTAAGAAAGACGACTGACCTTACAGCAACTTCCTTTCCATGCGTTCCGATTTCAGATTATCACAGTGAACAGTTCCTCACTGATATAATTACAGTTAAAACAACACAATTTACCAAGGAATATAGATACCATTTACAGAGTTCAAAACTATATCAATCCATGGTCTGGCTATTCCGTTCCCTGAATATCCCCCGCTTTGACGCACTTTTCGTAATTCGAAATTCGTTATACAAATTTCTTCCTCGTGCACTTTTAACTACAAAACTTAGAAGAGAGCACACAACAAAACATGATTTCACCATAAAACACATTAATCGTATTATGTACATCGAATTTATAAAATTACTTACATAAATCCCAACCAACGTGCAATGACGTCACACTTTAAATGTCTTTTTCAACAGCCAATGTTCCAGGGTGGCCAGGTCCTGCCTAAAGTTACAAATCGCTTGACTCGACGAAGGTACCAAGTTTACATGGGATAAAAATCATTATAATGAATGGCCCAAATACTTAATTATTGATATAAAACGAGAATGTTCCCAAAATTGAACAAAAAGACATCGGAGCCATCTATTAACAATTTTTTAAGATTCTTTAAACACGTCTTTTGCGATATTTCTTTACCTTTAATATTATACCTATGTTAATGACACAATTAACTCAATTTATGACTATGGTCCAGTGGTCAGAAGTAGCGAGCTACTTGTAGCGTTGCTACTGTAGCTAGCTACAAAATTTGTAGCTGTAGCTGTAGCGACGCTACATTTTGAAAATTGTAGTTGTAGCGGTAGCGAAGCTACAAAATTTCTGTAGTTCTAGCGAAAATTTCGCTACAGCTACATTTTTTCTCGGCATTTTGAGGTGAATTTTGAATGTGGCAACAGCGTCAGAAAAAATCGACAATAACCCTTAATTTTGCAGGAGGTTCATAAAGACAGTCTATTACATGGAGGTATAGATTATCTAGATTGTAGATTATAGATATCTGCGTAATTTATTTAATTAGTATCTGAAGAATTCAGATGTCCAGATAACTAACTGACATATATGAATATATTCCTGCTAACAGCTACGTTTTTTTAGCTGCATCGCTATTTTGGGGAGAAACATGCCTCGTTTGCTGCACCAATGGAAAAAAGTGCCTCGTTTGCGTCACCCCCGGAACAAATCCTGTGGATATTCATGGTGTAAGAGACATTAATTGTCATTAATTGCTGTGTAACACAGCTTGCAGTGCAAAAACGAGCAATGGAATTTCCACTGCACTGTCAAGGGAATAGTGCCAGCAATAAATGGCTCAGTACGTTAACAGCATTGATCATCGTCAGTATATAAGATCTCACCAGCAAGAAATTATTGTTACAAGAATCATAGAGTTTCTGGAATTACAATTATTTTCGCGATAGTATTTGTTCACAAATTTTAAAATTACAATACGTTTAGAACACTCAGGTTTACACGACAGTTTCCTCAATAATTTTATCATATTGCAAAAAGTATGTACAAGTTATTGACTTTCCTCCAGAAACGACAATTTTCTTTAGTTAATATACATAGTTTTCAAATTTATGTATTTCTCCTACTTTTGCGTCACTTTTCTGTAACTTTTGCTAATCATGACATCATTAACATCATCCTTCGCTGTTTCCTGCCTCTGGCTGGGTCGGCATAGAAGTCA
Organism: Lepisma saccharinum; assembly: GCF_977018435.1. Classification (NCBI taxonomy): domain Eukaryota; kingdom Metazoa; phylum Arthropoda; class Insecta; order Zygentoma; family Lepismatidae; genus Lepisma; species Lepisma saccharinum. The sequence goes on from NC_139249.1 coordinate 40,211,798, forward strand.
AGCCTCTCCATTTTTTTTGGTATTTCACAACTCCTCTATTTCCAAGGTGTTCCAATCTTGTTTCCTAACACTCCACTATCTGCTCTTTCCACCGACATCTTGGTCTCCCCCTTGACCTTATTCCCACTCCTTGTGAATTGTAAGATATTACTGGTAGTCTTTCTGCATCCATCCTCTTCATGTGTCCGAACCATCTCATCTGTGCCTAATCTATCCTATCCTTAAGCTTCACCACACCCACTGTCTGTCGGATCTCCTCGTTCCTTATTCTATCCCTTCTAGTCTTCCCCAATATACTCCTTAAAAATTTCATCTCAACTGCCTGCATCTTTTCTTTGTCTCTCTATGTCATTGTCCAAGTATCTGCTCCATACGTAATTATTGGCACATAATAGTATGTGTTACATATTACCTTCGTGCATTTCATAGGTACATCCCTATTCCATATTAATCTTCGAACGCTTTGATATAGTCCACCATCATTCATTTGTCCTCTTCTGTTTACCTCCTCATCTATTCTTCCACTTCTCTCAACCATGACAATGAGGATAAATGGTTTATTTAATTATTCTCTTATCTATAGTCGCTTTCTGCCATTTTCGGCTAATTGTGAGAACGAGGAAGAATGATGAATGATGAGCAGTGTGGACAATGGAGGAGCAGGAGGATTTCATCCTCCCAACTTGGCGTCTTTCCTAGTTTTTGTTTTGAGTCCATTTTATGCATAGATAATCTGGATAGAATGGATCCTAACCATTATGTGCCTCTCCTGGGTATCGAACCTGGGGCCCTTTTGTAGTCAAAGGGCTCTAGGTACTTTTCATTCAAAATGCTGACTTCATATCAGTCTATAAAAAATGAAATATTTATTCTCAAGAAAAATATGTTGATGTGAACATAAATACGTAATCCTACCAAATTTTATTTGTGTATAGTTGTAATAATTATGTATTTTTGGTAACACCCTAATTGCAATATTCATATATCAAATTTGAATTGATATGAAACTTGCATAGGTATGGTATTCTCAAAAACTATAGTAAAAGTAAGTAACTGAAGTAACATTGCTATCAAAATTATCGAATGACTGGAATCATGATAATAAATAACAGAATCTATTTACCAGTAGTAGGGGATTTTTTTAATACCCATATCGTTGTTTTCATTTTTTTATGCAGAAGTAGCGCAAAAAGTAGCGAAGTAGCGAGTAGCAAACAGGAGTAGCGTAGCGAGCTACTTTTTGGTAAATGTAGCTACAGCTGTACCGAAGCTACATTTTGGAAGAGTAGCTGTAGTTGTAGCGAAGCTACTTTAAAAATGTAGCGTTTTGAAAAGTCTTCCCAACTGCCTAATTTTTACTGAAACGTGGTTGACAAAAAACGTTTGTGACAGTGAGCTGCCATTCGCAAGACATTTCACCATATATCGGAACGATCATGCGACTCGTGGTAGTGGCGTTATGATCTGTGTTAACTCAAAATGGCCAAGCAAAGTATGCCACGACTTAAAACGGAACTGTGAAATACTGTGGGTGGAAGTTTCAGTGACCGGTGCCAAGAAGCTTCTCCTTGGCTCTTACTATAGGCCACATAAAAACAGTCCTTTGTTCCTCCTCGAAGAATGCCGAGATTCTTTACTTGCGGCAGTTGCCCTGGGAGATGTTGCGCTTTTCGGCGACTTCAACCTCTCAATTGACTGGCAAGACCCTGTGAATGGAACAGCGAAGTGTACGAACGGCGCATGGTTTATTGAAACTTTCATCTGTGGTTTAAACCTGAAACAACATAATTTGTTCAACACCAGGAAGGACAGCAACCTGGATTATGTTCTGTCCACCCTAAACGATATTAATATCACGCCACGTAAGAACCTCCTGACCTCCGACCACGACAGTTTGGATGTTTCTATTCTCATCCCCCCATCCCCTAGAAGAGGTCATCGCCCCTCCATCCAGAACAAACGCTACCTGTGGAACCGAACGCCGTGGGAGGAGATAAGACTTTCCCTCGACTCCTTCCCCTGGGGCTTCTTGGAAGACGGGACCGTCGACGAGGCAGCTGACCTATTTACAGGTGTCATTCAAGCAGCAGTGACGGACCACGTGCCTACAGGGAAAATACCTTCTCGTAGATTTCCGTGTTGGTTCGACTCCGAAGTGAGGGATGTACTAGCCAACAAGAACGAGCATGGCAACTTTGGAAGGGCTTCCCAAGTGAACACACACACAATACCTTTGCCGCTCTGCGACGACACTCAAAGTATCTCCTTCGAAAAAAAATATAAGGAACATATAGACAATATCACTGCAACAATCCCGGAAAACCCAAAAAACTTTTTTAATCTAATAAACTCAAGGAAAAATAACAGTAGGATTCCAGCTGAAATTACGCATGATAGTGAAAGTGCGATAGGCGACCGAAGGGCAGAACTCTTCAACGCTTATTTTCATGGTAACTTCTGCCCCCCGTCTTCCCTTGCAGCGTTGCCAAACGTAAGACCAGTCCGTTCCTCCTCTCTAACAAAGCTTGTCACTACACCCGATGAGGTGAAGGATATATTGTCGTCTCTTTCAGTTCACCGTGCCCTAGGACCAGACGATATCAACACCATGTTCCTCAGGAAAACTGTGCAATCGCTGTGCTATCCCCTTTCCATTCTCTTGAACAGATGTTTTTCGGAAGGCATCTTTCCTCACGCTTGGAAACAAGCTAACATCGCACCGATTCACAAAAGTGGTAACAAAAATTTTGTTTCATCTTACAGACCAATCTCCTTACTCTCTCCTCTGTCCATCATCTGTGAAAAAATAATCAAAGACAGACTGTACAAATTTGTTTCTCCGTACTTAAGCTCTAAGCAACATGGTTTTCTTCCTGGTAGGTCCTGTCTTACAAACCTGTCTGTTTTACTCTCACATGCTATGAAATGCATTTCAAATAATTCACAATTAGATGTAATATACTTTGATCTGGCCAAAGCCTTTGATACTGTTAGTCATCGTCTTCTGATTCACAAATTATGCAATAGATTCAACATTCATGGCAAATTTCTCACCCTTCTCACAGATTACCTTAGCGATCGCCAACAACGTGTCGTTCTTCCAGGAACTGTTTCTAACTTTCTTCCTGTCCTCTCTGGAGTTCCACAGGGTAGTGTTCTAGGACCTCTCTTGTTCATATTATTCGTCGATGACCTTGCCGACCATCTCACAACTCCCTCTAGCAATTACCTTCTTTTCGCAGATGACTGTAAAATTTTCAGGGAAATCTCCACATCTGTTATAGTCATCTTACTCCATCGCTGGCAATAACATCAAAGCAGTGTCCTCCCACAAAGACCTAGGCATTGTTTTCGACCAAAAGCTCACATTTGAGGAACATATTTTATGCACCACAAAAAAAGGCCATGCGTCTCTTAGGTTTACTCTACTGTTTCACTGAAATTAGTAACATCTCAGCCCTCACTTTGTACTTCAAATCATTCATCTCCCCAATAATAGAATACTGCTCTCCCGTCTGGTCCATGGCATGACCCACTCGCCTCTCCAGAATCGATTCAGTCTTTCACTTCTTCCTAGCTATAGTCCGTCACAGGGTTCCCTCATTACGCAATTTTTCATCTCCGCATCTCTTATCTTTTCTAAACTTACAAACTGCTTATCAGCGACGTTTGCAGAATGATTTCAGTTACTTATACAAAATTGTGAATGGCAAAATCCGCTGCAACACACTCCTTGAGGAATTCCACTTTCGAGTACCTATGCGCACAACTCGCAATACAGGGTTATTTTATACAAAAAAACCTAGACTGGAAATTCAAAAAAGATTTCTCTTTTATAGACTTGCAGCACAATACAATGATCTCCCCTCAAATATTGATATATTTTCCTCCGAGTTTGCCTTTCGGTCTTCTATCAGAAGAAATGCTTGTAATTAATATCACATAGTGCCATCTCTTACTTATTTTTTGTTCATTTGCTATTCACTTTTATGTTGTTTTGTTACTCTTAATTATTTCTTATTTATTTTTTATTTATTTATTTTATTTTATTTTTTCTATTTTTTTATTTTTATGCTTATTATAATTATTGCTTTCTCATGGTTGACAATTTCAGTGTAAAATGGCCATCTGTGCTGTATCTGAAATTTTCTCAATAAATAAATAAACTTACACCGAAAATTATAAAACTTATTATGTAGTGAATAATACGAGATTATGTAATCTCAAAGCAAATTACTTGCTGAAAATTTTCTTTGACTGTGTGCCAATGCACGGGATGAAAATCCTTCCGTGTGGTCAGTGGCGTAGAAAGAGGTGGGGGAAGTGGGCCTCGCGCTTGAAGGGGCCTCGCGTCGTATGGGGTTGCCACGAAAATGTAATAAATAGAAGTAAGAAAAATAGATGGAAAAGGCTATTTTTGTGGACAATAAAATTAAAACATTCAATTTTTATTTGGCTTTATATTCTAGTTTAACGTTATAATTTGAGTGAATACGTCAAATCAGAGGCGTAAATACAAGCGGGGACCCGAAGTGTAGTAAAATTATTGTAGTATATCTCATATGAATCATTTAAGCAAAAATTGACGATAACTTGCTTGGACATTTTTATCCATTCATTCTTTTCTTGAATGAAACGCACTCTGGTATTTTCTTATTTATCTTGACATCTTTAAAAACGTACTATTACTACGTACATTTTTGTGAAACAGAGAATTCCAGCAGTGGGTTACCAGAATATAACAGGTGCGGCAGTGAAACGGGCGATTTGGCAACCCTGGAAATAGCAAGTTACGTAAGGAATCAGAAAACGGGAGTGGTGTCATCTGGACAACAAATCTTTGCCATTGACACTGATATCGGTGTTCAGTCGAAATGGCGTCGTGGACCGTGAACAACGCGGTTTTGCCGTAAAGGCGTTTTACAAAAACGCTGCGCGGCGACGTAGCTGTCGTTGTTTTTAAAAACGCCTTTACGGCAAAACCGCGTTGTTCACGGGTCCACGACGCCATTTCGACTGAACACTGATATCAGTGTCAATGGCAAAGGTTTGTTGTCCAGATGGCACCACTCCCGTTTTCTGATTCCTTACGTAACTTGCTATTTCCAGGGTTGCCAAATCGCCCGTTTCACTGCCGCACCTGTTACTTCTGCCAAGTGTGAATTTCAAAGTTTAATACTCGGTGGAGGCACATAGTGGTTCAAATCCAACACAAGGTCCAGTCCAAATTACCCTATCTATGGATAAGGAAGATTTAGAAACAAGAACTCAAATTTTCTTGGAAAAAAAAAAGTTTCAAATTGTGAAGTATATTTCGATATTTTCTGATATCTGACTCTTTGGTTTCTTTGTTGAATCTTGCAGTTTGTACTTGTCTGTACATCAACAGTTGTTGTTATTCTTAGATATATTTCTATCATCTTTCTATCACTTGAGTGTATGCGTGATTTGAAAAGTTGTTTATTGACATCTTTAAAGTTTCTGGAATTTCTGGTGTTCATTTACAATAGCAAAATATAATGAAAAATTTTACATGAGTTCAGAATTGGCATATCGTTACTTATTCCTTTTGATATCTCTAAAATTATCTCTAGGAACGTAGATATATAGCATGCTGCCCCGTATGTGGAATATGAACTGAATTTCTGTGAGTAAGCTTAAAAAAACCTTTCAAGGCATGAAATGTTAATAGCTAGCATCAATGCTAAACCAATCGGTCACGGATCTGACAAAAATATTAGAATGAACTTTGACATGCATGACCTACTTCCGAGATCGGTATTCTGACCTAAAAACAACACCAAAACCATTTGACTTGCACATACCTTTCTTTTGATATATTACATGATTATACCAGGTAACGAAGAAACTTCATGCGGTTTTACAACTGCCCGTAGTTTTCGTGGGGTAGTACGCATTTCAGCCAACAGGGAAACATGTATGTGTGATTGGTGGAAAGCTCATTCCTTGGCACGTCGGCTAACGTAGATAACAGGTCGCAGTCGATAGTTCGGGAGCAAGTATTCGCAGTGAACCATGGCTGTGTCGAATGCAGTAATCAGGGCGTGTTTACTGTATGAGTACAAGTTGGGCACAAAAGGAGCGGAAGCAGCAAGAAAAATATGTGCAGCGTTTGGAGAAGTTACAATTAGTGAACGGACAGCGCAAAAGTGGTTTCAGACCTTCTCGAGTGGCGATGAGACACTGGCAGACAAACCTCGATCGGGCAGACCGAAATCTCTCGATGTGGACCAACTGAAGGCAGCAATTGAAGAGGATTCACGTCAAACGTGTCACGAACTCGCTCAACGATTTGCGGTAAGTGCTGAAACAATTCGTGTGCACTTGCATGAGCTTGGCAAATCATGGAAACTGAGTAAGTGGGTCCCGCACGAGCTGACTGCTGCGAACCGTCTCCAACGACTGAACATTTGCGCTTCCTTGCTCACTAGGAACAACAACTGTCCAATTTTGGACCGCATTTTGACGTGTGATGAAAAGTGGGTAATGTACGATAACAAGAAATGCTCATACCATTGGCTATCGTCAAATGACACCATACCTTTAACTGCAAAACCTGCTCTTCATCAGCGGAAGGTGATGCTGTGTGTCTGGTGGACTACGGCTGGGATTGTGCATTATGAGTTCTTGGAAAGTGGTAAAACCATCAACAAAGAGGTGTACTCCGTGCAATTGCAAAGAGTGGCCGAACAGCTTGCAAAAAAACAACCTGCACTAGTGAATAGGAAGCGTGTTCTTTTGCACCAAGACAACGCTAAACCGCATACAGCAAAGATGACCCTGGGGGTGATTTCTTCTCTCGGCTGGGAACTTCTGCCACATCCAGCGTATTCACCCGACATCGCTCCATCAGACTACCATTTTTTTTGTCTATGGACAACCATATGTGCAATCGACATTTCCAAACTCGTGAGGAGGTTGAAAACGCGGTGGTGCAGTTTTTTGCGGCCCTACACAAAGACCTTTTCAAACATGGCATGTACAGGCTTGTACAAAGATGGGAGAAGGTTGTAGAAGCGGATGGTGGATATTTTGCAGAATAAATATAAGGTAAACACATTTGTTTTGGACCTTTTCTTCTTTGTACTAAAACCGCATGAACTTTCTTGGTTACCTGGTATTTGGTTATATGATTGACTTTGTGATTTGACCTTTTTGACCACCAACAATATGACCTTGAAATGAGCTTTAAGGTCAAAATTTTTAGTGGCATCCACCCTAGAATTTCTGTGTGACCTATGACTGAGGCAAAACTACGGGGTCTTTCGTGGCATAGGTGGCCGCGGAGCTGAGTCTAGCGCGCCGGAAAGTAAGATAGCATCTGCCGGCATTTGTACACACAGCTGTACGCTGACCTTGGCACAGGATACGTCAGTCCTTCAGAATCCAGGTAGCTGCTGTCCAGTTTGCACGTGTTTGTGATGTGATAAGGTATTAACAAACGTTTCAAATTGCTTTGTTTTAGTTTACGAATTACCGGTTCTTTTCTGCAATCTAATAATGATTGGCTACCCGTACAATTTAAAACAACACATTTTTATGTACGAGTCTTACGTCATTACAAATTATTGTAGGGAAGTTAGAGTGCGTTTTGCAGCAGAATTCCCAGATGTTCCTGTTTCACACAGAAACAGTTTTCGGATACTTGTGAACAAATTTAGGGAAACAGGGTCTGTTCTTGATAAGAAGCGAAGGGTAAAACGAGGTGTGTTTACTGAGGAGAAACTTGACGACGTTGGAGCACGATTGGAACATACTCCTCAAAAATCCCTTGCACAAGAAACATACATTTTCATTACGTCTGCGTGGCGAACTACCAAGCTTTTAAACCTGAAGCCATACATTAGAAGAATTGAAAGAACATATGAGAAGACAAACTGAAGCAATTTCGGAAGAGGACCTGACACGCGTTAGTGAAAATTTCCTTAAGATATACCGTAAATGTGTGGATACAGGAGGATATCATTTCCAACACCTCTTGAAACAACGTACGTGCTCATTTTAACGGTAACTGTCAATGTACGTAATTGTACGAAATTATTTCATTACATAGCTAGCGGCTCCAGTTACACTGATGTTGCATCCAGTGTGCCGGCAGACGCGATCTTACTTGCAGCAGCGCTAGTCGCCGCTCCACGGCCACCTAGGCTGCGAAAGGCACTGTATGGGAAATATTTTACCTAGAATGATATTACTTTGAGTCCATTAGCTAAGGTTGTTTACTTCTAACCTGTGCTCGAAGTGAGGGGGAATGGTTTCCCAACAGCTTTCAAAAGTTTCGCAATGTATCCCCCTATCCTCCATGTTAAACCATGGGAGCTTCCCCAGGCTAACCCCAAGGGTCGAACAAACATCCCACCGGGTAACATTTTCCACTTCAAGTGCTGCTTCTACTACGTCATCAGGGAACGCCTTAATTCAGGACTGTTGTATTTCAGAGGGTCAAAAAGTGTGCTTTTAAAAAGCAAGAATTCCGAACATGTATCAACGAATAGTACCATAATATAATGGTAGATGGCAGCAGGAAATACTAGCACAAATATATACAGGATGATTTTTCATTTTGCCTGAATTTATTTAAAACTAAAATCGGTAATTGTGCAGTGTAACATCAGAAATATATTGATTCCAGAATAAAATTGTCATCCAAAATATGATATGCAAGTTACACAAGAAAGAAGATATCACTATTAAATATAATAACTAAGAATTAGGATAAACACAATATTATTATACCAAATGCAAAGTTTTAAAATAGGGTTTCTGTATGTTTACATTGTTTGCAAAAATATTTGATTGTAAACGTAAACAAATATTACAAAACGCAAATACATTACAACAAATTAAATATAATTAAATTAATGATATAACGTAACACTAAATATTATTTACAGAAATTAACATAAATCATTGTTACATTACCTTCGTATTTAAGAATAATATAAAATCGTTATACAAAGTCATTAGTTATAATCGAACTCTTCATAATTATTGTAAGATGTTCTTTAAAAAAAATTACCTTGCAAAATTAGTTTCAGAAGTTTTTACACAAAATTTCTTACATTATACAAATATCAAGGAAAAATATTTATGCAAGATTTATTATGTATCAAAGTTCTGAACAGGTTACAAATATATTTTATATATAATTCTCATACAGGCCAGGAATAATTTATTAAATTGTAATCAAATTGGTATTATTGCATCCTATATTGGCATTGATTCAAATTGGATGGAGTTAGTCTCTTCTTGATTCGTTTATTTTTAGGAATTTTTCATCGCATGTTTCTGGTAGTGCTATTTTCCACACAAAGGCATGCTTTAGGCTGAACGGATTTTCATCCTCCATTTCTTATAAAACACGTTCTTACGTAGGCTGGGAGAATTTTCTTTCTCAATTCCTTTTAAAATACGTTCTTAAGTAAGCTGGCAGAATTTTCTTCCTCCATTCGTTTTAAAATACGTTCTTAGATAGGCTGGACGGGTTTTCTCCCTTCGCTTTAAAGTACGTTCTTAGGTAGGTTGCAGGTATATACTTTCTCTCTTCTTCTTCTTCGTCTTCCTGTTGTTTCAGAGAATATTTATTGAGAAAACAAGACTAAAAAGCAGAAGACTGTTTCATAAATTACAACATATGTACACTTTAGAACACGGAATTTTAATGTTCGATTCCTCTGTAAAACAACTTTCGTCCAGAAATGGAGGGTAATTTTTTAAGAGTATTTTCTCCGAAGATGTGATTAATTCTGGGAATCCGAGGAAAACATTTCGAGCATCTTTTGTGTCAATACGTGGTTTCTTTACTTGTAATCGTGTAATTCGGGCGGCACAATAACCAAACTGAGGCATTATATGTGTGGCGGAACGTTCATACACTACTAAGTCACATGATATATTGCCTCTGCTGCAACGAAATCATATGATTACAAAAGTCGATGCTTTGCTTCACTATCCTTGCCTACTACGTGACTTCTTTAACATACTTTATGACGAAATCTTTTTGATCGAACACAGAAACTGTGCTACCATTTCGGATGATATTCGAAAAATGTCCTCTGTCTGTTTACCAAAACTTCTTACATAAAATATAATCCACTGGTATGTTAGTGACTTGTACATAAGAATTCATCAACTTCAACATGAAATAGCACTTTTTATCAATTGGAACACAGAAGGAGGGTAAGAATAACAAATGTTCATAAAAAAAATACAATATATTTGATGCATACAAAATTCTGGAAGAGATTAATAAAATAAAAAAAAGAAGTGATGCTCCTGATGCTGTAGGCTAACATTCACTCTTATGAAATACAGGGTTAGTGAAAATTATGTTAACAATTAAATGGGAGAAACCAATCCATTAGTGATAACATAATTTTTACTAGCCCGGTATATCTACATGATCTAACATATTTGAATTATCGTGATTACTAGAGCCCGGATTTTTATGTAATATCAAAGTACAAAATATGTACATAAATATGTAACAATAATTGATAAATATGTATCAAAAGGATATGTAGCTAAATATGTAGTACCACAGAATATGTAATATTAATAATAATCGAGTATCCAAGTAATTTCAATAATTCTGAAATATTTATTTTATTTGAACATATTCAACGTAATTTTAAAGACATAGGTTGTTCAAATTAAAATTTGTATCAAATTTATAAACTCAAGAAAGCACAGCAACGTGTATATATTTAAGAAACCAATTTTGTCAACTATTAATTACTTTTCATATCGCAAATTTTTTTAGAATATATAAATATTTACGAGAACTCTTCCCCAGATAGCACGTAAGTTAATTGCAAGTTAAATCGAATCTCGATCTAACTTGCAGTTAACTTACCGTAACTTTCGAAACAAATTGTAAAAAAAAGCGTCTACAGAAAGAACAATCGAATGAAAATACATAGCTACTTTTGTACTTTTTTGTACAAGGGAACATATTGTGTAACTCGCTACGTACAGGAAAGTAGCTTTTTTTTGTCAACCGATGCCAAGTTTCTAGGTGCTTTGCCTAAATCTAAAAGCAAAACGAAAATATGCAACCAGAAATGGGAAAGGAGAGAAACTCCAGCATCTTTCGATAAGTAACAGTTCCAGTAATTTGTTTTTCTGTCTTCAGCCTGTCTTTCGACTTGGCAGTCAATTGTAGGTGACCGTAAGCACTATGCATCTCATTGATTACAAAATATGACATCGCATACATACAAATTATCTTCATCATGTTTCAGAGATCGAGGATATAGGAAAAAGGATCAAGATAGGAAACATTGCCGAAATATGTTGTTTTATGTAAACTAAGTTAGCAAATATGTAAAATATGTAGCCTAATATCCTGGCAAATATGTAAAAATATGTAACATAAAACTTATGCAAGATGATGTCAGTTACATCATTCATTGACATTTTCGTGTTCAAGGTATGTATCTAGGAAGGAATAGAATATGTAATTACATACAAATCGTAGCTCTAGTCATTACAGGATATAGAAATGTGCAAGAGGTTATTATACTATGTATATTACATTCTACGTCTATTTATGTGTTCTTATAACACAATAAGTATTTTCTTCTTCTTCATTCTAGGTTTTATTGATGATGAAGACATTGTCCAAACTCTGAATCAGAACAATGTGAGTGAAGTAACAAACTCATCACATGATGAAGAATGCATTCGATTGAAACAATTAAGAGTACCAATGTTCAAGGACTTTCTTCAACTAGTGATAATAAAAAGTTGCTGTACAGAAGATGTTTGTTGACTGAACTCCTAGCAATACCAGTTAACTCTCATCCGATATAGCCTACATTTCGTAAATGGTTTGACATCACATCACAACCATTCTCTAAAGATATACTTGATCCTTCCTGCTATGATTCAAAAAAAAAGGAAAGGAGGTAAGTTAACAAACTGCAGTTTGGTATGACCATTTTGGAAATTCTCGACGGCTAAGTGGTAAGTGCTCAGCGCATGGAGTCAACATCATATTTCAAACTCTCGAGACCAGTGTCCGATATTATTTTTCAAGTATAACATCTCCCCAATTTTCACCAAAAAGTTTGGGGAAATTCGGGATCAACGAAATTATAGAACTGACACCTGAGTCATCTAGTTTTGGGCTGGAGCACTAGAGGCAATGGCACTAAACTTTACGCCACCTACATGTACAGTGAAGAAATGTAATTTTAAAATGGAGCAGTAGCTCAATATTGTAAGAATAAAAATTAATATAAATTAATACACAAATTTGATAATTTTAAGGGTTTGTATATTTTTTATACTAATTGAAACCTAAGGTACGTATGTGTACTCCATTTTTTGGTTAACCTAAAATGAAAATATTATCAATAATGATTTTTTTTTGTTTTCAGTTAACCACAATGAGGGGAAACCATAAATATGTTTTGTCACTGTAAACAAACGGCTCAAGAAGAAACAGCTCGCCACATATGATGGCCGTTGGCATAGAGAGAGAGATACTCTGCGGTAGACAGGCCAATCACGTTGCATTTTATGTTCGTTTAGTTTTAACAATGCCATTCCTTTTACTAATACTTAAGCATGCCTTCTTTCATGCCCCTCCCCCGCTAAATCCACCAATAACCCCTACAATTATTTTCATATACTTGGTAAATTGTGTCTCACATCATAATAACTGTTTTTAATGATAAGTGCTTGTAAGCTTGAAGTGGCTAAGAGAAACTAGTACTGGAGGCGAAGTAAATTATTTCCTTGAAAACCGACAATAATATTGTTGCATGGCTCGGCGATATTTAATGTAGCTTTTCCAACTTTCTCTCCTTTCCTCTTTTGGCGCCGCTTTCGCCTTGCCTGCGACTGATTGTGAGCAGCAGAAACAAAAATGTGTGAAATATGTGTTTTGGGAAAGTTAGGAAAGAGTACTCAGTTCGATTTTGCTAAATTTCTTTCTATAAAATAGTTTACATAGCCATTAACTTACCAGTGGAAGCGTCCAGAACCGCCTTCTCGTATTGTATCCACAATTTATGCTTCGTGAATACCAACATCACAAAGTAACATCGAAACAGAATTAGCCATTTTGGTCGGTCATAGTTACCATGGGCATACTGATTGTTGACATGAGTGTGCGTGCGAGGAAAAATCTTGCATTTTGTGCCTAGGACGTATTAATTTTTTTAATACGTCCTAGGCAGTTTTGGAACCCAATCACCGCCACTGGTCCTAGGAAATGAACTTTAGTAAAGTCTCCCACGCTCAAGCGTTTGCAATGGAATATAATTTTAATGTGACAATAATTGATGTAAAAATAAACATTCTGGAAGTTTTAGCCCACAAGATCTGTTTCATTTTCATATATCACTGTATGATAAGATAGACTAAAATACATTTTAAAATGGAGATGATGACTATGTTCAACTTAAGTTCCAATTTCACTGCATCTTTCACCTCACTGACCATTTTTGAAGGCCTACTAGCACACAAATTACGGTTATGCATCTGCTACTGTGCTTCGAGAGTATGCCGATCGTTGTGTCTGTTCGAGCGTTATTCGCTCAGCGAGGAAGCTCTCCGTGCGCTCCTAGCGTCGTCCATGCGAACTAATTGGCGCTGAGTGCGCCTCACCACACCCCTCATGCATAGTACGAGAGGTTAACCAAAATTCCATGTGTTGATGATGGCCTGATAAACTAAATTTCTGTGATGAAGACTGCAGTTCTCTTCTACTTGTGCAAACTTTTAAATGACGATCAGAGTAATACATGCATGCGTATTGTATATACGAGTCGTGCTTGGAAAGTAAGTACCTTTTATTAAATAAAACTAGATTTTTTTCATATATTGGCACATTCTTATAGTCGTGATTTGCTGCAAATGCTATCGGTACACGATTAAATGAACCTTGAACAACACATTGAATTCCGCGCTTCAAGCAAATTGTGTCACAACATACTCCTCCACGAATTCAAGGTTAGCCTTCAAACACTCTTATTTAGGAAAGATTTCAAAAAAGTATTTCAAGACTGCCTGCCGACCAATCAGAACACATGCTGTTGACAATGAAAGTGTAAGCACCCGGTTGCAAGTTCCGACAACAAATCGCAAAATATAATATGCTCGCTTTTGCGTCAACCAGGGACGTCGTTAGGGGGGGGCACGGGGGGGCACTGGCCCCCGCAAACGTCCACGTGGCCCCACTAAATGTTTCTGTATGTTACTGGAAATTTTAATTTGATGGCAAATATTGCAAAATTGTTCTTCAGTAAATTTTGCTTACAGTTTGAAACACTGCTCCCAAGTTTTCCGTGGCATGAACGCCAAAGCAAGCCTTGTCTTTCTAATACTCACTTTTATACTTTTGTTGCCTGTCGAAAACAAATGCAATGCAGGAGCTGCCGCTAATGATTTTATAGCCCATCCCGTTAAGGGAACTCGGAGGTCTTTTGAAAATGCACTTGCCAGGTCAAAATTCGGGCCGATTGACTAGTAAGCGGTAACAGATGTCCGTCAGGATAGAAATCACTCTTTCCGGAGCTTCTTGGAAAAATTTTTCATTCCTGTCTCAGATTACGGAGACAGTCATAGTGTGATGCGTGTGATAGAAGTTGCAAGATAAAACTTCAGGGGGAGGGGGATTGCCGCTAACACATGGCTATAATGAAGAATAAGCCACTCCTCATTTATGGAAGATAACGAGGTATGTACTAAATTATTAACAATGATCTACACGCTTTAGATACATTAGATTTTCAAATTCTAAAGCGCTTTCTGTTATCATTTGTATAATTACTCAAGGAAGACGGCGGAGTGATTAGCACATCGCACTACGACGCCAGGGGTCATGGGCATGGATGTTTGTGAGTTTCCATTCATCAATTTCATCATATCATCGCTCATCCTCATATTCGCAAGTTAGCCAAAAGTGGCACAAAAAGCGAAGTAAAATAAAGCAAATCAATCAGTCATTACTCACAGAAGCGGAAATCTTCTTCCCAAGGGGCAGTGTACTCAACTTGTGCAATTTCGAGAGAACGTTTTCTAATTCCATTTCTAGGTTGGTTATTTTTTTGTTGCTTTTCGTTAATCGCGGCGGTGAGGATGAATGATGAACTGAAGAAATGGTGATGGGACAAGCATGGTACATCCATACCTGACCAGAGTTAGAGCCTGGGGCCTCTGGTTTCATAGCGTATTACGCTTACACGTCGGAAGCGGAATTTTGTAAAAACTGTAAAAGTGGGCTGAAGGAAAGTACCATCGCATAAAAAGCCACGTTCGGCTCACGTATAAAAATAAAATTAGCCAATATCTGTTATATTCAGTGCCATCAAATATTCAGTTCTGCACTGACAAACAAGATTATTGTTTTGAGAAATGTAAAATTTGTTATCATTCTTGAAGTCCACAACCAGTTGGAAAACAGACAGGGACCTCCCCGAAGGGTAGTGTGTAACACGATCGCCTCAAAATAAAAGATGCTAGGTTCGATTCTGGTATAAACCAGGGACCTGTAACGTAACGCAATTCATTGGTATTTGTCACCGTTCCGCGTTATTTCCGTACCGGGTACCGCGTACCGGCCCAAGTGCTGTGGACCGTTCCAAGGAAAATACCAGAACCTCTTGGTAAGGCGAACAGTAACGCTTCTGCTATACCGTTCCGTTCCTACCCGAGAGTGCTTCGGGGACGACAGCTTTGGGTACACAGAGTGGAACGTTAAAATACCCGTACCAGAAAGCATGGAACTTGTTCGTTATCTGAATGCCGGTTCCGTTACGGTACGTAACTCTCCTTAGAATCATACCGGTACAAATTCATGATGGGTATATCTGAACTTTAGGATCGGGTACAATTGTAACAAAACCTATTTTCAGCAAATCAAATGGGTATTGAATGGATCAGAAAATATATGTCACGTAACTCTTAATTTTAAAACTTTCATTGTTGAATTCTTGAAAAATCGATAAAACTAATATTAATGGAGGTTGTAGGCAATAAAATATAAATTGTATATATATATAAATAAATATGGAATCGTGAGATTTGTTATTAATAATGTTACTTTTATATAACCAATACACGTAATATTGGGTGCAAGGTGAACATATTT